>NW_015506067.1:127781-128917 GCF_001515645.1 Sinocyclocheilus grahami
GGTGTTAAAACAGTCTTGAAGAGCCACTGACGACCTTCCGGCCACACTTGTATCTGTTTGTGAACAGGTTTGGCAACTTTAACGAACTTTAAATTGCTTTTTAGTTTTTCAGGTAGGTCTAACAGTAGGGTTCTATGACTTTTTTTTTTTTTTACCAATTATCCAAATAATTTTTAGTCCTAGAAAGCTATTATTATCAGAACAAGTGAGCATAACATAGCGGTTAGCAGATCAGTGAATGAGAGGGCAGCGTTACCAGAGTTGCCCATATACCACATCATGTTACAACACAGTAGGGTTATTGCAGACAGAAACAATACTGTACTACATCAATGTTTCCTGTCAGCTCGATTTTTGAGTGGACTTTGCTGTTCCGATTCGCACGAACGGTATACGAGTGGAGCGACTGAGCGGAGCGCACACACGCATAGAGCGGGATAATACGCAGAGCGTCACACCACGTGAAAGTGAAGCCTGAGCGGTGAACTAATTTTCGGCAGCCGAAATTTCGGTGCATCTCTAATTATTGGCGACATCAGAAATTGATATTATATAGTAGATGCTTTTTTGAACATTTTAGCAATTTAAAAATATTGAAAAATGATTTTTTTACACGGCACCCCTGCTCTCGACAGAAGGCACCCCGGTTGGGAAACACTGGTCTAGAGCAGTGGTTCTCAAATGGGGCCCACGTTTTAATGGGCATTTGGCCGTAACCCAAATATTTAGGCAGCAGCGGTCTGGTCATCTGAAGCACCAGAACATTTCCCAGTGGCCTGATGGTCGTTCTGGCCTGCCTTGCAGTCAGCTTGACGTGTGATAGGCTGATATGTTACATGTAGAATGAACTGACAGACCTCTCAGAATCTATGAATCAGGCTACCGCTGTGTGAAAATGACTCCACACATGACAGACTGAGCTTGAGGGTATACAGGTAAAAAGGGAATTGTATTATGGCATTTGTGGCTGGCTAGCACCACCAGTGCTGAAGACCCGGAGGAAGTGGAGAAAACCCAGATAGAGGAAACTTCCTAATATTGCCATGCAGGGGAAGATTGTGTCTTCTTTGTGAAGGCTATGTGTCATGGGTTAGTGTTCGCTGTGAATTTTAAATGTGTGCCCTTTTAAAAAAAAA
>NW_015506067.1:130499-135324 GCF_001515645.1 Sinocyclocheilus grahami
ATCACAGTGGAGTCAGCTGTCTTAACCGTGGCTTGTGTACTGCAAACACATACCAGCTTCATCACTGTGTCTGTCACAAGACTCTGTTCCCCTTTCGGGCTTGAACTGATGGTAAAACTAATGACATTATTTACTGTCTTTACATTTATTTTGAAAGATGAAGCTCGCGATTATGGTAAGGAGCATTACATTTCTGACGAGTGCTTGCGGTGTTCGGCCAATCACAATGCACTGGGTCAGCTGGCCAATCAGAGCAGACTGCGCTTGTCGGAAGGAGGGACTTTGTAGAAAACGAAGTGTTTGAGAGAGGCGGGGCATAGAGGACCTACAATAATGTACAGTATTTGAAAAAGAATGTGTTTTTTGAACATTAAAGCATGTCAACATATTCTGTTACACCAAATACACAAAATAATGATCTTTAAAAAAGCATCATATGACCCCTTTAATGTTTTGCCCTAACTAGCAATGACTTGTTCACACTGGTTTTGTGACACCAAACCTTTATGAATCCATGAAAGTTAATTTTATATTAAATATTTTGTTAAAGTATGTTTTCATAATATACTTCATAGCACCTGTAAGTATTTGTAAGGAGATCAATAATATTGAAACCTAAGCTCTAAGTGCTCCACTCAAAATGCTGCTGCTCTTGTACACATTAAGTTACTATAAGTGTATACCATGATTATGATTTGATTTAATAACAGTAAAACAGAACCAAGCAAGCTTACAGAAATACATGCTGTCTGATAAAATGTAAATTAGATGCCACATAGGAGACTGCAGTGGTGTATTTCATTAGGAGTGGTGTTGTTACGTTTTCAGTTTACTTTTCAGTTCTTTTATGTAACTTCCCCTGTTTGTCTGACAGTTTTACTTTTTTTGTCTGAAATATATAGTAATGAAAAAAAAATCTGATGTTTTTTGATAAATCCACCAATGTCTCTCCATAAAATGTTTCAGTGTCTTACTATTAGCTTTACCAGTAAGATTAAATGTCTCCATTAGACCGTCAATAATACATTTACAGCATATGTTTCCTGAATACAGTTGTATTGTATCATTATACTTCACAGTAATATTCTGTTTATACACAGTATAAAGTTTTACTCTATCGCTTTCATGACAAATTTTGTATTTCCTGTTTATTTCTGACTTATCATAGCATATTAAGTCAATGAATAATTGAAAACAACTTTTAAAATGGATCATATTAAGCAGTGCAGTCAAACCTGTTTCTCTCTGTGTGTCAATCTGTCAAGCTCCGGAAGTCCAAATGAAAGTTTTCTGCTGGTCTTTATATAGACACATAAACAGTCGGTGGTTGGTGAAATGACATATCAGAAAGTCAAAGGGATTTTTTTTTCGGTAACACTTTATTTTAAGGTGTCCTTGTTACACATGTTACATGTACTTACTATTATAATAACAATAAACTATGCATAATTACATGCAAGTAACTCTAAGCCAAACCCTAACCATATAGTAAGTACATGTACACTCTTAAAAATAAAGGTGCTTCACGATGCCATAGAAGAACCTTTTTGTCTAAATGGATCCATAAAGAACCTTTAACAGCTGAAGAACGTTTCTGTTTCACAAAAGGTTCTTTGGGGTGAAAGAAGGTTAGTCAGATTATAAAAAGATAAGAAAGAGATGGTTCTTTAAAGAACCTTTGACTGAATGGTTCTTTGTGGAACCAAAAATGGTTCTTCTATGGCATCGCTTGAAGAATCTTTTGAAGCACCTTTATTTTTAAGAGTGTAGTTCATTAATATTACTCACACCTTAAAATAGAGTGCAGAAATGTATTGTGACTTCTGCCATATTTAGATGTGTCTGCATGTAAATCTGTTCTTAAGCTCATCTGGTTTAGATGCACCTTGAATATTTTAAACATGTAAGCAGATAAACACAGTGAGTAATAGGTACATGTCCAAAATTCTGACACAATCTCTCCTTTGCAGCCGTCCATCACTTTCTGAAAACATGCTCATGAGTTACTTCTACTGTTCCCTTGAGGATTGGAAACTCTCCCTCTGTGGGTAAATAGGGGGGTGGCCTCAGAGAATAATTTTTATTTTTTCTTCGTCTTTTTGTCTGCCTCCTTCAGTATTTTTCTGGCCTGTTTTATACTTTTTAATGTGTCCTCTCCTTCCTTTTTAAACATGGCTATCACTTCTTTCTCTTTTTGCGTCTCTTTTTTCTCTTTTCTTACTGATGCTCTTAGTTTTATAGTTTTTATCAGAGTTTCCATTTCCTCACATAACGCTACATCAAATGTCCCTTCTCATGGCCATTGTGTCCCCTTATGTTTTGTTCTCTTCTGCCATTTGTTTGAGATCTTGTTTATTAGCTCTTTACACAGTGGATATTTTAATCCTAATATTTCCACCGGAGTGGCTGCCATACTTTTTCCTATAATATTATAATCCAATTTTAGTTTAACTATTTTAACCAATTTCTCCTAATTTTATTCTTTATTCTGTGACATGCATCCTCATGATTGTGTCAAAGCAGCTTTACAGTGTCAAACAGGAAAATAGTTTGTCAAAAATGCAAGAGGACAATAACAAATCAATGTCTTCATAATCATACTGCAGTATAATGACTTCACTGAGGAAGACCTGAGAAGAGAGAAACATGCTGAAATAATTTATTTAAGAAGCTATTAACTGCACTTACAATCATGATTGATGACTTATGTTGTTCAATGACATCTGTGAAAGTTTATTAATTGATTCAGCAATTGACTGCAGAGTGTGGAAGACATTTTCAACCTACACCAGTTTCACCCAGCAGCACAATCCTTATGGATGAGAGACTGACAGCAGGAGTCTGCTGATCATCTTGTCTGTTCGCTCTGCTGTCAGGAATCCATCTGGTCAGCCTCCCTCCATCTAATGCTGCATCAAACACAAAACAGACATAAGTGGTAATTTAGATGTTTATAATTTTACGTACAGTACAATCTTTTAGGAAGATCCTAAGGAAAAGTGTCTTTGTGAAATGCATAGATCAGCCAGCAACTTGTCAGTTAACAGCCCTGAGATTTAACCACCACCACCACCACCACACAAACATCCCACAGATCACATCTGAAAGGACAGATGTGTTATTGGTTGAAATCAGTCTAAAACCCTAATATCAAAGTCAAAGTCAAAGTCTGCTTTATTGTCAATTCTGCCACATGTACAGCACATACATACAGAGTATTGAAATTGCGTTACTCTCAGACCCTTGGTGCATACAGTTAACACTTAACACTAACAGTAGACATAATACAGATAAATACAGTTTAAATATATATAAAATACAACCCATACAATATACAAATAAGGACATTGTAAAAAAAAAAAAAAAAGGAGATAGAAAAAATGGCATAAGGCACATGGCAGTTGTAGTGCAAACCAGTGATATAAACAACTGTGAAGATATAACGAGTGTAGTGCAAAAGAGCTTATGAGTCTGATAAAGTGATAAAGAGCTCAGAGAACAGTCTTTAATTAAACTGACAGAGAGGTAGTTTGCAGTACAATGCTGGATGAGGTAGTGAGCAGTCCAATGCTGCACAAAGTGACTGGTGCAGTTCAGTGTGTGTGTGTGTGTGTATTTGGGAGGGGGGAGTGGAAGGGTCCTGGGGGGGGGGGCACTCTGAGCACTCTCTTTTGCCCCAGTGCTCAGAGGTGCGTGAGGCAAAAGAGAGGAGCGGGGCAAGGTCTGGAGGGAGTTCAGCTTCCTGACAGCCTGATGGATGAAGCTGTCCTTCAGTCTGCAGGTCCTGCCGGCCACACTTGTATCTGTTTGTGAACAGGTTTGGCAACTTTAACGAGCGGTCTGTATGCAGGCATTAGCATGACAGTGATGTGGTCTGAGGTGCCAAGATGGGGGAGGGGTAGGGCCTTGTAAGCTCCTCTCTGGGTGGTGTAAACAAAGTCTAGAGTGTTGTTTCCCCGTGTTGGAAAGTCTATGTGTTGGTGTATCTTTGGGAACACACTCTAGAGGTCTGCATGATTGAAATCACCAGCCAAGATGAGAAAAGCATCTGGGTGGGCTGTCTGCTGCTCACTGATGTGCTGGTGCAGTTCATTCAGTGCCTCACTCCTGTTGTTGTTTTTGGAGCTGGGAGGGATGTATACAGCAACAAGCAGTATGGCTGTGTATTCCCTTGGTAGATAGAATGGCCGGCACTTAGTAATCATAAACTCCACCAGGGGTGAGCAGTGTTTGCAGACCACAACAGCATCGCGGCACCACGCATCATTGATGTAAACACAAAGCCCGCCGCCGCGGGTCTTACCTCCCTCGACGCGAGCTCTGTCCGCTCGATAGCATGTTAACTGGTCGAGCTGAATAACGCAGTCCGGAACGCTGTTGCTGAGCCATGTTTCCGTGAACACAAAAACACAACAGTCTCTTACAGTCCTCTGAGTTGAGCGTAGTAGTCGGATTTAGTCCAGTTTATTATCCAAAGAGCATACGTTAGCCAGTACGATGGTGGGGATACAGTACGTGTGCACGCACCGCCATCTTAGTACTAATATGGGAGGATCAGACCATCATTGCATGGTTAATGTCAAAATAATGTTCTTGAACATTCTATTCACATGTTAAATCAAGTCAGTTTCAAGAAGGGAACAGAATGTGATGAGAGGGATCCACTAAGATCATATAGTCTAGTCTAGTTTCCCAACCTTTTTTTAGTCGCGGCACCCTTTGGAAATTTTAACAAACTTGTGGCACCCTACAAAATTAATTTTGTCACAATATTTGAATTTCTAACTTCGATATGATAATTTGAAAAGTAAAGATATTCGGTACA
>NW_015506067.1:137589-140141 GCF_001515645.1 Sinocyclocheilus grahami
TTTTTTACACGGCACCCCTGCTCTCGACAGAAGGCACCCCGGTTGGGAAACACTGGTCTAGAGCAGTGGTTCTCAAATGGGGCCCACGTTTTAATGGGCATTTGGCCGTAACCCAAATATTTAGGCAGCAGCGGTCTGGTCATCTGAAGCACCAGAACATTTCCCAGTGGCCTGATGGTCGTTCTGGCCTGCCTTGCAGTCAGCTTGACGTGTGATAGGCTGATATGTTACATGTAGAATGAACTGACAGACCTCTCAGAATCTATGAATCAGGCTACCGCTGTGTGAAAATGACTCCACACATGACAAACTGAGCTTGAGGGTATACAGGTAAAAAGGGAATTGTATTATGGCATTTGTGGCTGGCTAGCACCACCAGTGCTGAAGACCCGGAGGAAGTGGAGAAAACCCAGATAGAGGAAACTTCCTAATATTGCCATGCAGGGGAAGATTGTGTCTTCTTTGTGAAGGCTATGTGTCATGGGTTAGTGTTCGCTGTGAATTTTAAATGTGTGCCCTTTTAAAAAAAAATTTTTTTTTTTACTGTGTGCGCTAGGGATGGAAAAATGAAGCCTCTTAAATCTTTGAAGGTTTGTTTCGGGAAAAGAGTTGAAATTCAAAGCGTCAGGAGTCTAGGAAACAGTGCCATCTTGTGGTAGGTAAAATTTAAGCAGTCATAAATCAAAGTACGCAGATCGTTAATTTAGTCATTAGGCACAAATAAAAGCCTGACAATGTTAATTTTATTCAGCAATAGCTGAAATGAGAATATCAATCAGCAAAAAGTTGCAAGTAGTAAATTAATAATTAATAAATAATTTGCAATAATTTGTAATACACTTTGACATAACTGAGATACAGTTTACCACCACAATTTGTAACCAAAAACTTTGGCCTATATGATCTTTTAAAACACTCACCGCTTAACCCCAAAGATCTCTGGAGAATGTTTACCAGCAGTAATCGAGCCTGGTCACTTGCTGCTGTCTTCTTCTTGTTGTTGAACACATGGTATCTCTGATCATATTTCTCAACAAGTGTCTTCAACCCATTATTTCTATCAAGGAATTCTTGTATTGTCAGGTTGTCTTCCTTCAGTTCGTCTCCTCTGGTGAAGAGAATCCAGGTTTTATTCAGGCGTTCTTCTCCCAGCAGCTTCTCAATCTTCTCCACAGTTTTTCTCTCTTCTTCAGTGAAACTATCAGCTTTGATGACCAGCAGAAACACACAGTGACCTGATTCACATCTCTGAAGGACATTTTCAATCTTCTGCTGAATCTCATCTTCACTCAGTTCTGGGTCACAGATTCCTGGTGTGTCATAAACATTGACTGGAAACCCATCAACAGTCCCAGATTCAACAGTGTTATCAGGCGTGACAGAACCAGATCTTCTCCTTGATATGAAAGCTTCTCGTCCCAGTATTGTGTTTCCTGACACACTCTTCCCAGCTCGTTTTTTCCCCAGTAAAATTATAAAATTAAGTGCTTTAGGTTCCATTTTTGTTGTGTGGCCTACAACTAAATAGGAAAAAATAGTGTGAGACAGCAAAGACGCAAAGACTTAGTCATTTACTAATTTAGGTTTATTCCCTCTAATCTTTTTTCTCTCTCTCTTTTCATTGAGAGACTTTAATGTTTTGCCCTAACTAGCAATGACTTGTTCACACTGGTTTTGTGACACCAAACCTTTATGAATCCATAAATGTTAATTTTATACTAAATATTTTGTTAAAGTATGTTTTCATAATATACTTCATAGCACCTGTAAGTATTTGTAAGGAGATCAATAATATTGAAACCTAAGCTCTAAGTGCTCCACTCAAAATGCTGCTGCTCTTGTACACATTAAGTTACTATAAGTGTATACCATGATTATGATTTGATTTAATAACAGTAAAACAGAACCAAGCAAGCTTACAGAAATACATGCTGTCTGATAAAATGTAAATTAGATGCCACATAGGAGACTGCAGTGGTGTATTTCATTAGGAGTGGTGTTGTTACGTTTTGTTTATTTTTATTTGTTCTTTTATGCAAATTCCCTGCATAAAAACATTCCCTATTTGTCTGACAGTTTTACGTATTTTTCTTTTTAGTCTGAAAAATATAGTAATGAAAAAAAAAAATCTGATATTTATTGATAAATCCACCAAAGTCTCTCAAATGTTTCAGTGTCTTACTATTAGCTTTACCAGTAAGATTAAATGTCTCCATAAGACTGTCAGTAATACATTTACAGCATATGTTTCCTGAATACAGTTGTATTGTATCATTATACTTCACAGTAATATTAAGTCAAGTTTTACTCTATCACTTTCATGACAAATTTTGTATTTCCTGTTTATTTCTGACTTATCATAGCATATTAAGTCAACGAATAATTGAAAACAACTTTTAAAATGGATCATATTAAGCAGTGCAGTCAAACCTGTTTCTCTCTGTGTGTCAATCTGTCAAGCTCCGGAAGTCCAAATGAAAGTTTTCTGCTGGTCTTTATATAGACACATAAACAGTCGGTGGTTGGTGAAATGACATATCAGAAAGTCAAAG
>NW_015506067.1:140165-158290 GCF_001515645.1 Sinocyclocheilus grahami
GATTTTTTTACACGGCACCCCTGCTCTCGACAGAAGGCACCCCGGTTGGGAAACACTGGTCTAGAGCAGTGGTTCTCAAATGGGGCCCACGTTTTAATGGGCATTTGGCCGTAACCCAAATATTTAGGCAGCAGCGGTCTGGTCATCTGAAGCACCAGAACATTTCCCAGTGGCCTGATGGTCGTTCTGGCCTGCCTTGCAGTCAGCTTGACGTGTGATAGGCTGATATGTTACATGTAGAATGAACTGACAGACCTCTCAGAATCTATGAATCAGGCTACCGCTGTGTGAAAATGACTCCACACATGACAAACTGAGCTTGAGGGTATACAGGTAAAAAGGGAATTGTATTATGGCATTTGTGGCTGGCTAGCACCACCAGTGCTGAAGACCCGGAGGAAGTGGAGAAAACCCAGATAGAGGAAACTTCCTAATATTGCCATGCAGGGGAAGATTGTGTCTTCTTTGTGAAGGCTATGTGTCATGGGTTAGTGTTCGCTGTGAATATTAAATGTGTGCCCTTTTTTTTTTTTTTTTTACTGTGTGGGCTAGGGATGGAAAAATGAAGCCTCTTAAATCTTTGAAGGTTTGTTTCGGGAAAAGAGTTGAAATTCAAAGCGTCAGGAGTCTAGGAAACAGTGCCATCTTGTGGTAGGTAAAATTTAAGCAGTCATAAATCAAAGTACGCAGATCGTTAATTTAGTCATTAGGCACAAATAAAAGCCTGACAATGTTAATTTTATTCAGCAATAGCTGAAATGAGAATATCAATCAGCAAAAAGTTGCAAGTAGTAAATTAATAATTAATAAATAATTTGCAATAATTTGTAATACACTTTGACATAACTGAGATACAGTTTACCACCACAATTTGTAACCAAAAACTTTGGCCTATATGATCTTTTAAAACACTCACCGCTTAACCCCAAAGATCTCTGGAGAATGTTTACCAGCAGTAATCGAGCCTGGTCACTTGCTGCTGTCTTCTTCTTGTTGTTGAACACATGGTATCTCTGATCATATTTCTCAACAAGTGTCTTCAACCCATTATTTCTATCAAGGAATTCTTGTATTGTCAGGTTGTCTTCCTCCAGTTCGTCTCCTCTGGTGAAGAGAATCCAGGTTTTATTCAGGCGTTCTTCTCCCAGCAGCTTCTCAATCTTCTCCACAGTTTTTCTCTCTTCTTCAGTGAAACTATCAGCTTTGATGACCAGCAGAAACACACAGTGACCTGATTCACATCTCTGAAGGACATTTTCAATCTTCTGCTGAATCTCATCTTCACTCAGTTCTGGGTCACAGATTCCTGGTGTGTCATAAACATTGACTGGAAACCCATCAACAGTCCCAGATTCAACAGTGTTATCAGGCGTGACAGAACCAGATCTTCTCCTTGATATGAAAGCTTCTCGTCCCAGTATTGTGTTTCCTGACACACTCTTCCCAGCTCGTTTTTTCCCCAGTAAAATTAAGTTTAAATATGCTTTAGGTTCCATTTTTGTTGTGTGGCCTACAACTAAATAGGAAAAAATAGTGTGAGACAGCAAAGACTAATTTATTTAGTCATTTACTAATTTAGGTTTATTCCCTCTAATCTTTTTTCTCTCTCTCTTTTCATTGAGAGACTTTAATGTTTTGCCCTAACTAGCAATGACTTGTTCACACTGGTTTTGTGACACCAAACCTTTATGAATCCATAAATGTTAATTTTATACTAAATATTTTGTTAAAGTATGTTTTCATAATATACTTCATAGCACCTGTAAGTATTTGTAAGGAGATCAATAATATTGAAACCTAAGCTCTAAGTGCTCCACTCAAAATGCTGCTGCTCTTGTACACATTAAGTTACTATAAGTGTATAACATGATTATGATTTGATTTAATAACAGTAAAACAGAACCAAGCAAGCTTACAGAAATACATGCTGTCTGATAAAATGTAAATTAGATGCCACATAGGAGACTGCAGTGGTGTATTTCATTAGGAGTGGTGTTGTTACGTTTTGTTTATTTTTATTTGTTCTTTTATGCAAATTCCCTGCATAAAAACATTCCCTATTTGTCTGACAGTTTTACGTATTTTTCTTTTTAGTCTGAAAAATATAGTAATGAAAAAAAAAAATCTGATATTTATTGATAAATCCACCAAAGTCTCTCAAATGTTTCAGTGTCTTACTATTAGCTTTACCAGTAAGATTAAATGTCTCCATAAGACTGTCAGTAATACATTTACAGCATATGTTTCCTGAATACAGTTGTATTGTATCATTATACTTCACAGTAATATTAAGTCAAGTTTTACTCTATCACTTTCATGACAAATTTTGTATTTCCTGTTTATTTCTGACTTATCATAGCATATTAAGTCAACGAATAATTGAAAACAACTTTTAAAATGGATCATATTAAGCAGTGCAGTCAAACCTGTTTCTCTCTGTGTGTCAATCTGTCAAGCTCCGGAAGTCCAAATGAAAGTTTTCTGCTGGTCTTTATATAGACACATAAACAGTCGGTGGTTGGTGAAATGACATATCAGAAAGTCAAAGGGATTTTTTTTCCGGTAACACTTTATTTTAAGGCATCCTTGTTACACATGTTACATGTACTTACTATTATAATAACAATAAACTATGCATAATTACATGCAAGTAACCCTAAGCCAAACCCTAACCATATAGTAAGTACATGTAGTTAATTCATATTACTCACACCTTACACCTAAAAATAAAGTGTAGAAATGTATTGTGACTTCTGCCATATTTAGAGGTGTATGCATGTAAATCTGTTCTTAAGCTCATCTGGTTTAGATGCACCTTGATTATTTTAAACATGTAAGCTGATAAACACGGTGAGTAATAGGTATATGTCCAAAATTTTGACACAATCTCTCCTGTGCAGCCATTCATCACTTTCTGAAAACATGCTCTCTAAAGATAATTTTAAAGTAAAGCCAAGAATGCCATATTTGCAACAATTTTTTTAAAAACAAGTATTTTTAATGTATTAATTTTGCCTTGTAATGCAACTTATAATACACATTTATTCACTAAACACATGCACCTTTAGAAAGTAAAATGCATTAAAACACGACAGAACAACCAATTTAAGACGTAACAAGGAATCTGCAAATATTATAATGATTTTATATTTAGTTACAATAATTTATGAAATGATAGAATACTTAACATACATTATAAATGCCTATAAAATGAATTATACAAGTTTTATTATACAAGTATTGAGTAGTTTTTGTTTTATATAGATTACACATGATAATCTAAACTTTTTACAGAAGCCCAGTTCAAGCAGTTATATATACTTTTTGTTACTCTGAAAAAAAAAATACATTCTCAATTTTTTTCAATTTATATATATATAACATGAAAATGTTCCCAATCAAAATCTTTGATGAGTGAGAGTTCAACAAGAATAATTTTCCATAGCTGTGGAACTGTACCCTGATCGGGAAAAAAAATCTGAAATTGTGAGATAAAACGTGACAATTACATTTGTTTTGTTTTTTTACAGCTGATCCTGATGAACTTTTCCCAACTCTTCTCCAGACGGACAATATTATTGTCCTTGTGTTTCAACAGGAAGATATTCTGAGCCTCCATCTCATCGTATTTACATTTTTTTCTCCATGATAAAGTTTACCAGCTGGTGAAGACCTACATTCTTTGAAGGCTGATGGAGGAGCTGAGGAATGAATTGAGATCCTCTGTGATGATTTGATTTGCAGATGTGATGTCTCTGCCTGTCAGATTATTTGATTACACAATAGATTATTATCAGGCACACTAACAGACGACGACAAAACAAAAAATTACAGAATGTAACGACTCACTTCAGTTCTAAATACAGCATGATGAACTTTTATATTTGTCTGTGAATTTAGACAGTCTGAATCAGTCTTTTCATATAGTAGATCATCATACTTTTTTTAGCTTTAAGACCTGCAGAAGAGAAAATCATAAGCATAATTATGAGCTTAATTATCCAGCAACTACAAACATGTTTATTTTAGAAAACTGCTTGTGATGCCATTATAACAGGGCTGCCCAACCCTGTTCCTGGAGAGCTACCTTCCTGCAGAGTTCAGCTCAAATCCTGATCAAACACATCTGAACCAACTAATTAGGATCTGAAGGAGCACTTGATAATTACAGACAGGTGTGTTTGATCAGGGCTGGAACTGAACTCTGCAGGAAGGTAGATATCCAGGACCAGGGTTGGGCACCCCTGCATTATAATAACGAAGCACAGGGTTTCCTAAACATTCGTATTTAAACATTCACATGAAACACTCTTATTTATAGAAATTTCCACCTACATAATTTAGTGTAATGTTTCACCCACAGCGTAAGGCATAAGACATCAATTCATGCCCATACCACACAAACGTCAGTATCTTTTATACGAGGCCTGACGACCTTAAACTATGATGTGCTGTTTGTTTAGCGTGTACATCGGGGATGTGTGTTCAGCATTGTGGCTGATTTAGTGATTTTATGTGACAAGTTAAAAGTACTGGTTTTATTGTTTTTGCCATTCTTTACTATGTGGGTTCTGGGCAAACATCCCCAAACATCCTGAGTGTGACTTTTTGTGGTCACACATCATTGTATTTAGATGTCCTGGTTATAACACACAAACATCTGAAATCTCCATACAGTATTTCCACAGGCTCTTGATTATTTACCAGTCCAGCAGGGTCATAGCCACCATTATAACTGAGTGGATGCATCCCTCTTCCGTTTTTAAAAGTCTACCTTTGCCTGACAGATAGTGCCACTGCCTCAGGCGATGGTTCACATGAGTTTGTTCATAAGATTGAAAGGTAAATAAAAGCATATATATATATATATATATATATATATATATATATTGGAGTACAATACACAAGTTGTACTGATGACATTTATTGGGTGTTATATATATATATATAGAGAGAGAGAGAGAGAGAGAGAGAGAGAGAGCTGGGTAGTACCTAATTACATTTAATCTGGATACAATTAGATTACATTACATTTTAAAATACTTGTAATAAGACTGCAGTTGCTTTATATTGATTACATGATTATATATTAGTCACTCAATACCAATACATTATTCTGCATTTATTGATTCTCCCTAATTCTTTTTCATTTTGTACAATTTCCGTTCTAAAATGCCTACCGTTTATATAAGCTCAGAAAGTCTTCCAGTTTTGTGGACAATCACACAAAGACCAGTCATTGGTCAGGTGGCCACACAGCATTTGACCACTGGATTCACAAAAATCATTACAGGTTTAAGAAGTTTTTACTCAACGTTTCAACATTGCATCAACTACTAATGCACACGTTAATGTTTATTTGATCTCTCAGTGGGTTACTTAACCATGTATTACTATGTCTTTGGAAGGCTTTTTGCCTTTCAAACACATTAAAATGCACAAATTCACATTATTTCTTATTCATGTATTGCAGGGATTGTGCAACTTTTTCATTATTGAAATTATCTTTCACCTAATATATTTACTTGAAGTACCCTCTAAGATTATAATGGTTTAATTAGGCTAAATTAATATAATTAATTTTAATAATAGCCCCCCAAGTAAATGTACACATTTGTACAATGTGTAAGATCGATGTAACACATTTGCATGTTCACGATTGTCTGATTTCTGAGTTATATTCAAATTATAGTTAAACCTGAACATTGAAAGTCTTCTGAATTTCAAACAACATAAACATGATTCCAGCCAAAAGCTGAAAAATATGCATTGCACAGAGAGTATGGCATATACTGATTTGCAAAAGGAGGCTTTTTAAAGAAAACTACCAAACCTGCTTAAGTGTAGCTAAGTTAGTGAAAATTTGATCACGTATGATCCAGATAGCAAAAGTACATCTGCAAGACGTCTGTTAAAGATCACTTGATTTGGAAAGCATCTGCAAACATCCGACAGACGTCTGTAAGATGTCAGTTTTACATAGCCTACTTTTTAAATCATCTTAAAGGCTACATCTTGCAGATATAAATGCAGATGTTAAATAGACTTCAATGTGATGTACGTGCGCTATATTGTTATCCAGAAACTCAGATGTGAGTTACAGATTTTGTCAGTAGGAGACGTGCACACTGACTGGTTAAATGAAAATGTAATCTCGCTGAGGAAAATAAAGACTACATTGAAAACAAACACTGACATGTCTGCACAGGCTTTATAAAACTTAGATACCTGAAAGTCTGGAGCAGCTTGAAAGCAGCCTTAAATTTTGTGATATGGATGCCAAACACTAACCCAAATAGAGGGGAGCAGGTATGGTTGTAACACTTTTTGTTTCAGCATCTGTAACTCGCTGAATTTTTGAGCCAGAGTGTTCAAATTTTTATACAAAGCACCCACATTTGTTCACTACAAAAGGCACCAATTCAAACCTCTGCAAGAATATCACAGCCCTTATAAGTTGATGTTAAATACATGGAGAGCCTTTGTTACAATCTACCCCACTGCAGGGGTGTTGTAACACATACTGGGAAGAATTGTAACAGTCAGACAAAAGAAGCAAAAACAGCAGCCACCCCATGAAGTTTGCTTCAAAAACATGTTTATTGAAACAATCTAAAAGAACTATACAACACAATGGCGCACTTTCTACGAATGACCACAGCTCAAATCCAGTTTACCGAGGTAAAGAATATGTAGATCTAACAAAAAACTGTGTTAATTCGTGTGTGATATTGTGTCTATGTATGATTTTTCTCAACCAGAGTCATGTCAACCCAATGTTTTTAACCCTAGAGTGCAGGCTTGGTGGATCCAGAAACTGCACAGGGCACATATTACCCACACTTCCTTTGGCTTTGAGCTGCCAAAAAAGCTCCATATAGACAACATGAAAGTTCTCAGTTCTATGTAAGGGAATGCTAAAATGTGTTACAACTTACCCCACCCCTGTCATCCAATGTTTAGTTAGCTGTATTAGCATAATGGTTTGAAATTAGCAGTTTAAAAATTCATCACATTTTGCCTGAGAATCTATAATTTATTTTTTATGTAAATTATATGATTTAATCTGCAACGGTTTAAGTATTAAGCAAAATATAGTTTTGGTAACTTTGATTCTTACACCAAAATCATTTTTTTCTTCATCCCCTCAACTGTCACCCCCCATTTTTTAAAATAGGCATGCAGGTGCACTAACCAAACTTAAATTGTTGTTATTTATGAACACTTTGCAATACAGACATAAGGTTGGTCTCTTTTTAAAGAAGAAAATCAGCAGATTATTATATTAACATTCCAAAAGTGGAATGTTAAAATTAAATTAATGTATCAAAAAGTTATGGTAGTTTAAATTTACTGTAAAGAAAATGCACTATATTAATTTTATTTTATATATAATAAATATTTTACATAACAGGTTTTACTCTAAAATTGGTATAAAATTAAAGCCTTATGTCTAAATAAGTTATGTTCCAAATTTGAAGTTGATATGAAAAAAAATTGAGATTCCTGTGAGATTTTATTTAGGGCGTTATACCACAAGCAGGTGCCATCCAAACTCCATTGAATTTTTTAATATAATTTTTTTCTCTATATATTACTATATTATATTACTTCTATCTCAAATATGGAATCCTGAGACTCAGACCTTTCCAATGATATGTTTTTTGTCAAGATTATAAAAAGGTTTGATTCTAAAAGACCGTAATTCATTTTGCAATATGACACTTGACACTGCCCACTAAGGGGAGGAGACCACCAAAATATTTTAAAGTACCATTTCCATGGTAATGCAATGTCCGATTTCAAAATGGTTTTCACAGGATACATTTTGGGCTTCCAAGCTTTCTAATGATGTATGATTTATGATGATTACTAAAAGATTTGATAAGAGAAAAAGGGTTTATTGAAACAATCTAAAAGAACTATACAAAACAATGGCGCACTTTCTACGAATGACCACAGCTCAAATCCAGTTTACCGAGGTAAAGAATATGTAGATCTAACAAAAAACGGTGTTAATTCGTGTGTGATATTGTGTCTATGTATGATTTTTCTCAACCAGAGTCATGTCAACCCAATGTTTTTAACCCTAGAGTGCAGGTTTGGTGGATCCAGAAACTGCACAGGGCACATATTACCCACACTTCCTTTGGCTTTGAGCTGCCAAAAAAGCTCCATATAGACAACATGAAAGTTCTCAGTTCTATGTAAGGGAATGCTAAAATGTGTTACAACTTACCCCACCCCTGTCATCCAATGTTTAGTTAGCTGTATTAGCATAATGGTTTGAAATTAGCAGTTTAAAAATTCATCACATTTTGCCTGAGAATCTATAATTTATTCTTATGTAAATTATATGATTTAATCTGCAACGGTTTAAGTATTAAGCAAAATATAGTTTTGGTAACTTTGATTCTTACACCAAAATCATTTTTTTCTTCATCCCCTCAACTGTCACCCCCCATTTTTTAAAATAGGCATGCAGGTGCACTAACCAAACTTAAATTGTTGTTATTTATGAACACTTTGCAATACAGACATAAGGTTGGTCTCTTTTTAAAGAAGAAAATCAGCAGATTATTATATTAACATTCCAAAAGTGGAATGTTAAAATTAAATTAATGTATCAAAAAGTTATGGTAGTTTAAATTTACTGTAAAGAAAATGCACTATATTAATTTTATTTTATATATAATAAATATTTTACATAACAGGTTTTACTCTAAAATTGGTATAAAATTAAAGCCTTATGTCTAAATAAGTTATGTTCCAAATTTGAAGTTGATATGAAAAAAAATTGAGATTCCTGTGAGATTTTATTTAGGGCGTTATACCACAAGCAGGTGCCATCCAAACTCCATTGAATTTTTTAATATAATTTTTTTCTCTATATATTACTATATTATATTACTTCTATCTCAAATATGGAATCCTGAGACTCAGACCTTTCCAATGATATGTTTTTTGTCAAGATTATAAAAAGGTTTGATTCTAAAAGACCGTAATTCATTTTGCAATATGACACTTGACACTGCCCACTAAGGGGAGGAGACCACCAAAATATTTTAAAGTACCATTTCCATGGTAATGCAATGTCCGATTTCAAAATGGTTTTCACAGGATACATTTTGGGCTTCCAAGCTTTCTAATGATGTATGATTTATGATGATTACTAAAAGATTTGATAAGAGAAAAAGGAGAACAAAAAAAGAGCGCCAAACATCCCACAGGTGGGACGGTGACAGTTAAGGGGTTAAAAAATCTGCATATATCTATTTACAGCCTTGACAACCATTCATATAAGATCGGGGAGGAAATTGGTAAATAATTATATCACCATAGGACTCCTAGCTTATCCCTGATAGGTGGAAATGGTGTTGCTACAACTCTCCCCATGTTACAACCATACCCGTTCTCCCCTACACAGCAGAATTGAGAAAACAAGCCCCAAAGAACCACAACTTTCCTCAAAGCATGAAACCAATTAAATGATGTAAATGTCTTTTTTATATTGTTATTCACAAAACATTTACAAATCTTTTGTTCAAGAGCTTGCAGTGAAACTCATGTGACTTTAGGAAATGAGGCTTCACTGCATCGTGGCCTGAACACCACAAAATTCGAGAAATATGACACCGAGTTGGAGAACCCATGAGTGTCTAATGTTTTAACATGTCTTGGTTCAGATTTATAAAGGTAGGTTCATTTTCAATTGATTAATTTTAATATGAATGCGTGTATAAAACAAAAATGAGAGTGAGTTGTACTGTCAAGCCCTGCCTAATAACACACAAAACAAGGACAATTTTACAGAAACGTCGTATATTTAATGCCATTTAATGATTGGCAAATTCATAGACTGAGCTTGCGGGTGAGTTTTAGTTGCATTCACACAATTTTGACCAGCAGCGCGTCACCAGCTCGAAATTGTGAATCAAATACTAAGCAATTTGTTCAGTTGATGAAAAGCTTATTTTTTCCCTCTAGTAGAGACAACAGGAAGAGATGTTGCTTATTCACTAAACATGTTGCTAAGATGTTGCTTAGCTGGAGGGCTTGCAATGATGAGATTGTGGTTTGAATGGGAAGCGTGCAATAACTAATGCTCAAGACATCTTAGCTTAAAAACAAAAACACATAACGATGTCAAAAATAAATAAGTATAAAAATGAATAAAATTGTAGATAGAAATGATAAAAACTGATAAGATGTGGCCATGCTACACGCTTATTAACTTTTAAATAAACAGTTCAGTTTGTCCTGATGGGTGTTTTTATTTTCCAGTTTTGGACATTATTTAATAAACAGGCTCTTTCTGTTCTTCAGCTGTTTTTCTTCTTTCTTCTGCTGGTGTTTTCAGTCTTACAGCTGGATTTCTTGAACATTTGAAGGCGTTTAAAGCTCCTGCTGCATTTGTCCAGCTGTTTGTCCGTCTGTGTCAGGAACTCTAGAGAGATGGAGAGTGTTAAAGCAGTAAAACTACAGGACAGTGAGAGAGAAAGAGAAAGAGGGCCGTTTCTCACCCATCCTCTGGATCACGGCAGTCAGCATCGAGTCCTCCTCCTCCTCCCTGATGAAGAACACAAACACATCCATCAGTAATAACACACGACTGTCATGTGACCTCACACTGCTGATCATGTGACCTCTGACCTCTGCCTGTCCAGATCCAGGCTGCTGATGATGTCATTCCTCTGCTGGATGATTGACAGCAGGCGTGACATCAGCTGATCTTCCTGATGGCTGTCATCAGAGCTCCAGTCCTGCTCTGAGAATTACACACACATTCACAATCAACTACAAACTCCTGACACACAGTACTCAGATCAGTTCATACACTGCAAACTCTGATGTTCTTCTGAGATTAAAGCAGAATTCACACTAATCAGTATTAAATCACATCAGCACAAACATATTCACATGTATAAACATGCTTGCGTTTCTGGTTACCTGGTTTGTTAAAGAGGCGCCTGATCTCAAACTCCACATCAGCCTGTTGATCCTCCAGACGCTGCTGCTTCACCCTGAAAACATACACACACACGTTACATGTTACACACACATTATTCTGCTCAACATGTGGTGTATCTGTGTGATGTGTGTTAAATGTGTGTACTCACATATACACTAGCTCTGTGTCTCTGCGCACTAAGATGTTCTTCTCATGAATCAGAAGGAACCAGTCGACTAGAAGATGCTCTGAAACACACACACATTCACAAACACACACAGTTAGCTTGTCTGTTTACTGCGTCTGTTAGCAGCTACTACAGTCATTTACAGTAGACTAAATACTACAGTGTTTTTTTAACCATACTTTACGGCGGTGTCCGCTCACAGTTCCCCTGAGGCGGCGGGGTCCGCTCACAGTTCTCACGAAGCGGCGGAGCCTGCCATTGCCCGTTCCAAGGCGGCAGCTCCACACACACCGCTGTGGTGGCCGCTGGTTCTGCCCCAGTCCCCAGGTCTCCCTCTACCACACGGACATGGGCCCCCCCATCCCTCCCCCTACTCCACCCCCGCTCTGCCGTCCCCCTGGTTGGGCGCTCTGGAACGTCTGGAAGCCGTTCCTTAGAGGAGGGGGACCTGTCAGGGTCTGGCGTCTGGTGTTTCTCCCTCTCACCACCAGAGGTCGCCATTTCCCATCCTTCCGGACTCCTTTACCTTCACTCCACTCACCTGTTCTCTCATTACCTTATTATTGATTTATTTGTCCCAGCTGTTTACCTGATTGCCTCTCCCTTATAAGCTCCCTGTGCTTTCTGTTCTGGGCTCGTTTGTCTCACATAGGTGTCGGATCATGCCTTTGGATTGTGGCTACCCTGTGCCCAGTTTATGTCTCGTGGTGAGCTTTTATGTTTCTCTGGCTTTTTCCCCTTCGGGGTGGTTTCAGTTGTGTTTATTGTTTATTTTTGTTGTGAGTCATAAATAAAGACACCCCATCTGCCTGCACTTGAGTCTTCGCCTCTTTCGAACTGTGACATATAGTAGCTATGTATGTTGGTCTGTTAGCATTAACATTAACAGTGTACAGTTACTTTTAAAAGTAATGCATTACAATATTGCATTGCTCCCTAAAAAAGTAACTAATTATGTTACTTAATTACTTTTCATGGAAATTAATGCGTTACTTTTGAGTTACTTTTTAAATCTGGGCACGCTTGCTTGTTTGTTTTTAATATAAAAAAGCTCTTCTTTTGCAAATGTAAAAGCCCCTTTACACCAAAAGTGAAACGAATACGCCTCAGGCTGATGGGAATGTAAATTCACGTCTGTTTATAAATTCATTTGACTATTTTTATTCATTTCGAGAAATACTGAATCTGTTTTTGTTCAGTGAGATGAGTAAATGCATGTTCATATTTAGTCTAGAACTACAGTAAGCATCATGTTCACACAGCGCACAAAACTCCTCTGCACTTACTCCTGATTTCTCTTAACATGGCAACACGAGAGCTGTCAGTCAATACATGGGAAACAGTAACTGTCGTTACTTGTTTGAAAAGTAACTCAGACATTTCCTTCCATATAAAAAAAAAGTAATGTTTTACTTTACTAATTACTTGAAAAAAGTAATCTGATTACGTAACTTGTGTTACTTGTAATTAGTGATCAACCGATATTGATTTTTTTTTATTACCGATACCAATTATTTGCATGTTTATGTGCCCAATAACTGATATGCAGAACCGATATTTATTTACTGTTATAAAGTAAATAAATGACTAAGTGAAGTAAGAACATACTTCACTTAGTTTTTTCCTCTTTTCAGTCATCTTTTTTTTTAAAGTGTTGAACATTAGCAGTCATTCATGATAAAAATTAATCTTCATACTACAACAATAAAAAAACATTTTATTTATAAAAAGCATCAACAGCAACAACACTAATATTAACAATATTAGTATTAACATAGGAAAAATAAATGTCTAATGTTTTCAAATGGAGAAAATAAATAAAGGACAGGAGTCATATCAACTTCATTTTAAACTACAGTTTTAGTAGGGTTCTAAGCTGTTTAATAGATACAGAGTCAAGAATAATTCACTGGATAATGTTAATTCACTGAATAATATTCTCTGGAATGTTGAAATATAACAAAAAAAACATCGTATTTTATTGCATTTCTCAACTGGAATGTTATATCAGAATTACTAATAATGTTTTTGTCCTTCTAGATTATGAAATGCCTGTTGACAGCATGGTTTATATATGCAGTTTTTTTTTTTTACATTAAAGCATGTCAACATATTCTGTTATACCAAATACACAAAATAATGATCTTTAAAATAGCATCATATGACCCCTTTAAAAGAAATTATGAATTAAAATAATAATGAAATGTAAGTATTTCTCTCTCTAAGATTGTCTTGTACTGTAAGTGAAGCTCTCTTATCATTAATATGAAGTATTGTTCACTCCAGCAGCACAACAAAGACAGTTTGTATCTCACCTTCCTCTTGATGAGCGGGAAACCATGAACAGGAGCTGCAGCCTGGTGCATACTGGGAACTGAAGATGAGGTTTGGGGTTTGTGTGCAGCTGAGGTTTCGTAACTGAAAGGTTTTTTCTTGACAAAGAGAAAAACAGAGAGGCAGTCTGATGTTAAAACACACACACACACACACACACACACACACACACACACACACACACACACACAAATAATATCCTTTGAGATTGCAAAGAGAAAAATAACCCACAACCACAAACTGTGACTCTTCAGTCTGAGCATCAGATGTTTGTTTATCTGGTTCTCTGACTGAATGACGCTCACACACATCCACTAGATAAAAGTGATAACAGCTTCAACCACAGGTTGAACATTAGAGAGAAAAGGTTTTTTCTTGACAAAGAGAAAAACAGAGAGGCAGTCTGATGTAAACACACACACACACACACACACACACACACACACACACACACACACACAAATAATATCCTTTGAGATTGCAAAGAGAAAAATAACCCACAACCACAAACTGTGACTCTTCAGTCTGAGCATCAGATGTTTGTTTATCTGGTTCTCTGACTGAATGACGCTCACACACATCCACTAGATAAAAGTGATAACAGCTTCAACCACAGGTTGAACATTAGAGAGAAATCACATGACTCCGAAAGGGAAATTAAAGCTACATTGTTCTCTATTTCAGTTCATTAAAGTGGAGATGCTACTTCTTTATCTGAATTTGTGACTCAGGTCTAATCTGGTCTCTGAAGGTCTAGACTCAGATCTGATCTCATCATGACTGGGTGATGAATTAGGTTTAAGGTTCTTGACCTTCCTTGATAAAACTGACACAATTTATGCCACATTCGTTATTGTTTAGAGCTGACAGTTTGTTTACAGTTTTTTTTCCAACTGCTTACACAAAATCTTTACTTGTCACACAATTTCTGAAAGCTGACACTCAAACACCCAAATCTGCAAAACCATACGCTAATTCTCGGCCTTTGACTCAGTTTTCAATTTCATAAAACACTTTTTGCAAAACACAACACACAATTCTCTATGTAACACACAAAAATCTAACAAGAATTAATATTATGGCAAAGGTGTTTGCTTTTGAGATGTGTTTGTGATATTTTGAATGCAGTGCTTCATTTGCAAGAGATGTGAGGTATTTAGCATTTTGTGTGTGCAATTCTTGGATTTGTGTGTAAAGTTTTGAAAAGAAGAGCCAAAGTTTTGAAAATGTGTGTAAGCAGTTGAAAAAAAAGGTAAATGAGTCAAAGACTGGGAATCAGTGTGTTTCTCAGGTAAACCTGATACTGACGGCCTCTGCTAACACTAGCAACTCTATTCCCAGCCTAGAGATCATATGACTCATCTAAACTAGAGGAGGCTAAATATAGAGGAGTAGAGGAGTCCAAACTAAAACTAGAGGAGTACAAACCAGTGAAGAACCAGGGTTGGTTGAATAAACCTGCTGGTTTGTGCCAGTTCTTCAGAAACTACCTTCATTCAGTACCTCTTCATCCTTGGACTCGTCCTCCAGGAAGGGGTTAAAGGTCACGGGCCGGTGGCGGGAATGAGCGGATGGAGCCGGAGCCGGAGGAAGACGAGACCAAGGACCCGGATCAACCAGCTTCATCCAGGGATGTTCCTTACAGACAGTGCTCTGAGACGAGACTGAAACCAGAACGAGAAAAACACACAAGACACAATAAAACATGCATTTCAACTGATACAAATTTCAGATTTAATGACTGAATGTAAAGGTGTCATATCATGAAAATCTGACTTTTCCAGGTTTTAAGTGCTATAATCAGGTCCCCAGTGCATCTACCAACCAAGGAAACGTGAAAAAGATTAACCCAGTAACTTTGTTTTGGTAAGCCATCAGATTTAGCTCCCTTGGTGACGTGGCAAAGGGATCTCATTATAATATTACCACCTCTTAATCTGTAAGTTTCCACCCACAGCACCGCCATTTTGATTTCGCAAGTGACAACGGTGCAACGTTACCAGTGCTAATGCCATGGCGAAAGTTTGAGCAAAACATGCTAACTGTTCTATCTTTGGCTGCACAGACGAACACAGAACACTATTTAAAGTCACAGCCTCAGAGGAGACGAGAGAGCAGTGGATTTATTGATTAATTTACTGTATATTGCTGCTGGCACACAGATCTAAAATAAACATGCAATTTATTTCCCAGCTGTTTACCTTCACAGACATAACCGACTGTTTTTTGTAACTCGTGTGTTTTTAACGTAAACTTGTGTGTGAATGAGAACTTAGTTTAGCACTCACATGCTGTGACAGCCGCTTTCTGTCCGTGTGCTTCGGATTTGTGCGCTCAGAAAACCGTATATCTGAAGTTTAAACTCATATGGTTTAAAATGCATGATTTCAGCACGATAAACATGATAATCAGAACCAAAACAGATGTTTTTTTAGCAGGTACTAATGATGTCTGGTTCGCGAACGAATCATTCGATTTAACCGGTTCTTCTTAGTGAACCGGTCGAACCAGTTCACCAAATCGGACTCAATCGTTTGAAACGGTTCACGTCTCCAGTAAGCATTAATCCACAAATTACTTAAGTTATTCACTTTTTAACGTGGCTGGCACTCCCTCTGAGTCGAAAATAAACCAATATCCCGGAGTTATTCATTTACTCAAAAAGTACACTGAGTGAACTGCTGCTAAACACGAGCGGAGCAGCATGTGTGCAGCGTGCCTGGTAACGAACGGACACACTCACTGTAACACCGTGTCTACACCGGACGCGACAGTTGTCATGCCGCGCCGCAACAGCTAAAGTCTGTCTACACTGGACGCAACAATGCGACCGTTGAAAATCATTTGAAATTTGCGTCAGCACATCATAAATAGAATGCAGCAGCAGTTTTCTGTCGGGGATTTGTCGTGTCGCGCCGCATCCCGTGTAGACAGCATCACTGATTATAATGAGATCTATAGTGTTTTGTCGCGCCGCACCGCTCACGTCCGGTGTAGAGCGGTTCTCGTTCTCGAGTCAAGAACCGGTTGCATCAGTTTTCGGATCACCGGTACACTCAACCGAGAACTGTTTCTTTTGGACACGACCGATTTGAGAACCAATGAGCTGATGATACTGCGCATGCGTGATTCAGTGTGAAGCTACCGAACAGTACATGATTGCCAACTATGACCTACAGACACAGCACGTCTGAATCGAACTGGTTCTTTTGGACAACTCATTCTGTGCTAATGTTATGAGCGCGGGTAAACCGAGGACTTAAATGAAGGGCAATCTGGCGAAACGTAGTTTATTTAATAACAAATAAATCGCAATGGATTATGTATAGTAAGTGGATTATGGTTTCTGCGCTGATGACAACTAATTTATTTACTTTATATCTTCAAGACTTAAATCCTTGTATGTGCATCTTCACGGCCTGTTACTGTATTTGGGTGCTTAGTTGCAAAACTTAATTGTAAACTTTTCAGATCATGATTACGATGTTTTCACTGACTGAAGTTATGATTACTGACTTTATATATTTGAATGTGTATTTTTATCCCGGCCCGGGATGATAGACTTGATATCATTACGTCAAATGACGTCATTACGTTAGGGCATAAAAGAACCGATGAACCTGTTTGCGGAAAAGAACCAAACTTCCCATCACTAGCAGGTACGAGCTGTAATGGCGCAGCTCTATTCTGCAAAAGGGGGTGGGAAGCAGTAGCTCATTTGCATTTAAAGAGTGTTTCAGAGAGTTTCTGCTTCCATTCAAAATAGGCATTTTCAAAAGTATTTTGAGCTGAAACTTCACAGACACATTCTGGGGACACCAGAGACTTGTATTACATATTGTATAAAGGGGCATAATATGTCTCCTTTAAAACATCAAGGTAAACCATTACTGTAATAATCACCTATTTAAAATTACAGTGGGGCAAAAAAGTATTTAGTCAGCCACCAATTGTGCAAGTTCTCCCACTTAAAAAGATGAGAGAGGCCTGTAATTTTCATCATAGGTATACCTCAACTATGAGAAACAAAATGAGAAAAAAAATGTTTTCACTGACTGAAGTTATGATTACTGACTTTATATATTTGAATGTGTATTTTTATCCCGGCCCGGGATGATAGACTTGATATCATTACGTCAAATGACGTCATTACGTTAGGGCATAAAAGAACCGATGAACCGGTTTGCGGAAAAGAACCGAACTTCCCATCACTAGCAGGTACGAGCTGTAATGGCGCAGCTCTATTCTGCAAAAGGGGGTGGGAAGCAGTAGCTCATTTGCATTTAAAGAGTGTTTCAGAGAGTTTCTGCTTCCATTCAAAATAGGCATTTTCAAAATGTTGAGTATTTTGAGCTGAAACTTCACAGACACATTCTGGGGACGTAAGTGTAACATACATGTGTAACATGTATGTGTAACACGTGTAACAGAGATGAAGATTCTAACCGTTGTCAGGGTGATGATCCGGTGATCTGGGGGTGGGGCGAGGAGGTTCCGCCCTCTTTCTGGGAGCATGTTTGGGAGGTTCTTGGATGTCAGTCTCTGATGAGGTGGAGAGACGTCCATCATTAATTTTGTCTTCATCTGTCTCACTCCTGTCTCTGTCCATCTCACTCCTGCCTCTGTCCGTCTCACTCCTGTCTCCGTCCGTCT
>NW_015506067.1:158819-159578 GCF_001515645.1 Sinocyclocheilus grahami
AATTGGTGGCTGACTAAATACTTTTTTTCCCCACTGTAAATATACTGTATAAAACCATTATATATAACAGTTACAGAAATAACAAATGAACAAATCTGAGAAAAATTTATTTGTTTTGTGAGTACTTATTTGAACAAGACATTGAAAACAAGGTGAAGCACATGATGTAGAGCCATATGAATAAAATAAACAATAGAATTAAGCTAGCATCACTGTAACAATGCTATATTCAGATTCAATTAAATAAGAAGTGATATCAACCTAAAAAATGGCTTTGTACAGATATGTCTTTATATAGTTTTAAATTATTCAGTATTATGTATTTCATGTTTTCAGTTCTATTCACATGAACACTCACGAAAAAACAATAAAACTATGAACAAACTCTGCTAATCTTTAGTAAATGTGATGACAACTATTGAAAACAGTGTATGTAAAACTGGCAAAAAGTCAATCAATATAACATGATTCATTGCCCAGTACATGCTGGGAAGAGAGTGAATGGGACTGAACAGAAAAGCTTTTGCCTGTTTGAATTCAAATAAATGCATTAATCATTAATTATCACCAAACAGCTACTGGAAACACATAAGTTGAATGTAGAGCTGAAGCAGTCTGTTTTATGATGTTTACATTGTAACAATAGTAAGTGTAACATACATGTGTAACATGTATGTGTAACACGTGTAACAGAGATGAAGATTCTAACCGTTGTCAGGGTGATGATCCGGTGATCTGGGGGTGGGGCGAGGAGGTTCC
>NW_015506067.1:159808-161247 GCF_001515645.1 Sinocyclocheilus grahami
ACTCCTGTCTCCGTCCGTCTCACTCCTGTCTCCGTCCTTCTCACTGGTATCGTTCTGTGAGTATTGATCTGCGGGCCGGTCGTGATTAGAAGCAGGTTTGCAGGCATAACTACACTGCAGTGAACCCGTCTCACTGTCTACTGTGAAAGAGATCGGCAGCAGAGAGCGACGACAGCGACTGCATCTGAAACACACCGGCAGACGATCGGGACAGTGAGTGTGAGAGACAGTTTGTATGAGTATGTACAGGTTTATCTATACCTGTGAGGGTCAAATGTCCTCACTTATATACTGAAATATCACGACAAACGACAAGGAATATTTGACTGGTCTTCACTAGTTAAAGGTTTCTGTGATGGTTATGTTTAGGGGTCGGGTTAGGTCATAAAAATATCACTAATCTGATATAAAAACAGTGGAAGTCATGGAAGTCTATATGCAATGTTTTCACTAATACAGTGAAACAAACGTGTGTATTTAGAGAGTGTGTGTGTGTTCAGTGTTTGTGTGTTTGTGACAGTGTGTGTGTGTGTGAGTGTGTGTTTTACCTGAAGCAGGAGCGGTGATACAGGTGTCCCTTCACCAAAACCCTCTGAATGAGATGAACACGCGTGTGACAGACACTACAGACTCTTTTATCTGACGATCTGACCACATCTGATGAGAACTGAGAGAATGAGAGCAGAATGATGAGTTATCAGACAGACAGAAATGCAGACAGATGGACAGACAGACGGGTGAAGAGATGGACAGACAGAAGGACAGGCAGCCAAACAGACAAAAACAACAACAACAACAACAAAAAAACAGGCAAGTAGATAGATAGATACCCGAGTGTGTGTCTGTTCTTGTCTTTTGGTGCTGCTGGATTCATTGTTCACAGGAATCTTCTGACTGACTGATGAAAATACAGAGAGTATCTTCAAATTTCAGCTCTAATAAATCATGATGAACATGCAAATTCTTTAACGGTCAATGGTCTCTCATGATCAGTACCGTGAGAGTTTCCTCTGAAGACACAGTAGATCTGAGAGACATAAGTGATGATGGACAGTAGATCCGGCTCCTCCACAGACACCAGCTCATCCGGATCTAAAAGAGCAGGAATTCCCAGCTCACGCTCCGCAACGTCAAACGCCTGATGAAGAGGAATAAAGTACATGAGATAGATAAATCACTCAACACATTCATCACAGGTATCACAGGGAGCTTCTCTGGAGCAAAAACCTGATATCTGAGATCGTTTATTACAATTTCTAAGGATAAATGAAGCTCTTTGAGTGTTTTTCTGAAGAGACTCCGTCTCACATGTGATGTTTCAGTCTCTTTAACAACAGGAACTAAAGTTCAGCTGATGTCTAAACTCACAAGACGCATGTTCTCGTAGACGTTGTGTTTGGACAGGGAGTGAAAATCTCTGCAGAGAGAAACAAACAGAG
>NW_015506067.1:162246-162639 GCF_001515645.1 Sinocyclocheilus grahami
ATCAAACCGTTAGGGATCCGCCTCTGCTTTCAGTGTCGCGGTCCGTCAATCTGTTGCTCCGGTTAAACGGTTACATTTGATTAGATCAAACCGACTGATGATGGCGATCACGAGTCCGTCCGAAGCGACCGCAGTAAACATCAGCAGCAAACAAACATACAGATCCAAAAACTTCCGCTATAATCCAAAAGATGAGTTCATATTCTCATAAAACACCTCTAAAGAAACACCTTACCAGAACACGTCTGAAAACAAAATAATTTAAACACAAACACGCTGCTTCACGAGACTGAAGACTGAAAAGGTGAATTTCCTTTGAGCTTGTGGATGAGTGAGCAACTAAAAGAGGGCAGCTGTGCACATGCGCAACACACACACACACACACACACACA
>NW_015506067.1:164344-164791 GCF_001515645.1 Sinocyclocheilus grahami
TATATATATATATATATATATATATATATATATTAATAATAATTAAGACTACTTTATGCTGAGATCAGGCCACCTTATTAACACTAAACAGAAGCTAGTACACATAAACATAAACAACATAAACATACTCATAAACATTTACAAAACAATTCAACTGGAATTGTTAAACCCTTGATAGGGTTTTCTGAGTGGTTGCTATGTGATCGTTTTCTGGATTACGAAAATAGAGTCACACACCAATATAATGCACAGAAGCCTGTGATTTACTGGAAAGAAAAGAAAAGACTTGCAGTGCAGTGTATGAACATGTTAACTGTAGGTGGAGGCAGAACCGCTGAACCTGTCAATCTAATGCAAATCACCAGGATTGTATTTGTGTTTTCAAACTCTGAAGCTGCTTAACACACTGTTAGAAAACACTCTCTGTCTTGTTAAGAGAATGTTCCA
>NW_015506067.1:172122-184334 GCF_001515645.1 Sinocyclocheilus grahami
AAGCTTTGTTTTCACTCTAAAATCTTTTATTTGAATTAAAGCAGGGGATAAAAGACAACCATTTAGGCTATCTGCCTTCCTCAGTGTGACAATTATTTGTTTCTCAGTGATTATAATAAATTACATTATCATGCTCAACATCAGTTGATCATAATGGACTAATCCAGACTCCACTTTAACATCAAAGACTAATTAATGACTAACTAATTAATAAAATGCCTCTCTTTGTAAAAGTTTTTTTTAATCATTAATATATCTACCAGAGCGAAAAACATTAATTTTCTCAATTCCTATACTCTTAAGTTGTTCAATATCATGATTACAATCAATAAAAAGTCTAGCAATCGGGGAAGTAACATTATGTCTACAAATAGCTGATTTATGTTCACTTACTCTGATTCTCAATGACTGTTCTTGTCATTTAGTGAGAATGTCATTAAATGAAAATGGTTGTTTTGTTTCCTTTGATCATTATTTAATAACTGAATTCTTTTTGATTTCTTCACTTTGTCAAACCCTGACTGCATCCAAGTTTGTGGGTATCCTCTTGAAATAAAACGATGACTAATTTCAACTAATTTTATCAGGCAGCTAACACAACCAAACAAATGACAACACTGAACAAAGAGCTGAGAAGGCATAAATGAGTTATTAAAGAGTTAATGGACAGAACAGGTGAACAAACCCAGTAATAAGTGAACAAACAGGTAAATGCTAGGGAACTAGGTCAAGGTACATGTGTTAGGGAAACAGAGCCAAAGCAAAACACCAAGAACACAATGTAATCCTGACAGCAGCGATAACAATGCAGTCTCTTGTTTTATTTTAGATGAAGGCTTACATCAAGAACAGACTTGTGAATTATTTGCCAACAACAAAATATGCATATTTTGCATGGATGTCTAAACATGTCCAGATGGCTTAAATACTCTTTTTAAAAATACGGATTCTATTTTACACAGAATGACAGATTTTCTATTAAATGAGAAATACAACATTTGCTAAGTCATACGAAAACACAGACTTTAACTACTGAGAAAACAAGAGACTAAACATAAGAACAATCTACCAATGAATACAGGAATATCAAAAGAAAGAAATTTAGACAAAGATACTCAATTTATTAAACATTTCAGTTTGGTTGGATAGATAGATAGATAGATAGATAGATAGATAGATAGATAGATAGATAGATAGATAGAAAGATAAATGTTCTTTGTAACAGGATACAACTGAAACAACATTTGTCAAATAAAAGTGGTGAATACCGTAAATAGAAATGGATTAATAGACATAGAGGTTCTGCTTTGTGTGGATACACATGACTTTACACAAAAAATATCAAAATCACAGTTTGAAATGTACGTGATCTACATCTGCATTTAATATTCTACCTGACTGCTGCTGATTCAGTGTTGTCACATGGATGTAGATGATAATTTCCAGCTGTTCTGCTGTATGGCAGTGTTTCATACTGATCTTGAGTTCTGTTCTTAAGTCGGAACATAGCAGTGAGGATGATGATGACGGGTATGAAGTTGAAGATGATGATGCTCCCAGCAAACACCATCTTAAACAGTAACGTTTCTCTCAGGATGGCTTTATCAGCTGTTTATAAAGTTGGAAGCAGCTTTGTTACTCTGCAGGGTCCTTCCTTCTTCCATCTTTTTTCTATCGCCCTTTTATTCTTCTCTATTTGACCTTTTAACTCTTCACTTTTTCATAACTTTCTCATTTTTACTCTCCTGTTGTCTTCTCTCCTCCTCTCTCTGCCTCCTCTGTACGTGAGCAGCTGCGGCATTAAAAGCTCCATCCGCAGCAGCAGCACCAGCAAGTCCACCAGCAGCTCCAGCAACAGCAGCTCCACCAGCAGCTCCGGCAGCAGCTCCAGCAACAGCTGCAACACCAGCAGCTCCAGCAAGAACAGCACCAAAAGGTGCAGCAACAACAGCTCCAACACAAGCTGCACCAAAGATAAAAATTTTACGAATTTTCTCTTGTGCTTTTCTCCTCTCTTCTTCTATCCGTCTCCTCTCTTCCTCTCTCTGTCTCATTTCTTCTTCCATCAGTCTTCTCTTTCTTTCCTCTTGTCTGAATCTCTGAGCATCTTCAAACATCTGATTACTGTAATGTCCTCCTCCGTTCTGCTCTATCATAGAGTTAGACTTCTGCTCTAGATCACTGACCTGCTTTCTGTTATTCTGATCTTTATTGTTGAAGACCTGATATCTGCCGCCACACTGATCTACTAGATCTTTTAATCTACTATTCTTTATAATGGCTTGCTCCATGGATTTTCCTTTCAGCAGATCTCCATGAGTGAAGAGAATGATGGAATATTTTAACACCTCCTGACCAAACATCATCTCAATCATCTGAGGAATCTGCTGCTCCTGCTCAGTGATCCTCACATTCACATTAAACACAATGAGAAAAGCATGAGGTCCAGGACTGGATAAATAAACACTTCTCGCTATCTCTGTCATTAACTCCTCAGGGCTCATCTCTGTATCAAATAATCCAGGAGTATCAACTACAGATATTTTTCTTCCTGAAACAGTGATGTGTTTCTCTGAACATCCACTGGTTTCTGATTTTGTGTCAGGTGTCGATTTAAACACCTCCTCTCCCAGTATTGTGTTTCCAGCTGAACTTTTCCCAGCACCACTTTTACCCAGAAGAACAATCCTCCTACATGAGACGCTGTCATCAGAGGTGTCCTGGACACGGATGGCAATACTTTGCCAAGGATTTTGGGAGACTGTATAAAAAAAGAAAACTGATTACAAAACATCTAATGTTTTCACCCTGGAATGTACTTCTGTGCTAAATTATATATTAATAATATAAATGATTATACTAACACACTACAGTTAACATCCAGCAAATATTAATTCTGCAGGCAGATACAAGAGAAAGAATATCACTATTGCCTAAACTACTGCTTTGGTTTGTTGCATTTTTACAGATTTATTTACGTTTAGCTGCTCTTTTTTTAATCATTACCCTAAAAAAATCTGTAGATACTGTAAAAGAATGAATTAAATATTCTTATTATTTTGAATTAATAAAGCCTAATTCCTTCATGTCTAATGCAAACCTTATCTTCAAATTTGGTTAAAACAGACTTACGATTCTTTAAGTTGTTCTGGAAAACTTTAGTTATCAGAGATTTCACTTGGCCACTTGCTCCTCTCTTGTTGTTGAACACGTGAAATCTGCCTTCATATTTCTGAGTAAGTTTCTTCAAGAATTCAGTCTTATTAATGACTTCATTTATCTTCTTGTTTTCATATTCCAGTTCGTCTCCTCTGGTGAAGAGAATCCAGATTTTATTCAAGCATTGCTCTCCCAGCAGCTCCTCAGCCTTCTTCACAATTTCTTGATCTTCTTGTGTGAATCTGTCTGACCGAAGAACCAGGAGAAACGCACACATGCCTGATTCACATTTCTGGAGAACCTCCTGATATTTCAAAAGCTCTTCCTCACTCTCTGCACCAGAAAATCCTGGTGTGTCATAAACAACGATCAGTAATCCACAAACATCACCGACTTCAGTAGTAGATTTGCAGCTTTTCATTATACTAAATGCTTCTCGTCCCAGTATTGTGTTCCCTGTTGAACTTTTCCCAGCTCTTGTTCTTCCCAGCAAGACCATATTCAAACACACTTTTGGCATTAAGTGTGTTCCCTCCATTTTTACTCCATAACCTAGAAATAAATAACATCAACATGGTGTAAGAAAAAAAAAACACACATTGAATAATTTAGGTCTATATGTTTTGATCATTTATTTTGCTGTTTGGAAAGGAATAACAAGAAACCCAAAGATGGTTCTTTTTTTTAACAAACTGAAAATAAGATTTCATCTTGGTTTCTCATTTTTTTTGAGCACAAATTGGATTATGGCTTCAGTATTTCATTTGCACATGTGAGCAGCAAACATCCCTTTCACCTGAACTTCTTAATTCATAGAGTTGGTACAGCACTACTAATTTGTTTAGAATATTTTTATATAAAACTGCGAAACACCATTTAATAATAATCAATTATATATATATATATGCAATAATAAAATATTATCAGAACTTTTTATCTCACAGTTCTGGCTTTATAGCATGCAGTTGCAACTTTATATCACATAATTCTGACTTTACTCACAATTTATACGTATATAAGAATTGCAATATTACATCACAAAATTTTGAGTAAAAAGTCAGAATTGTGAGTAAAAAAAGTCACAATTACCTTTTTTATTTTTTATTTAGTGGTGGAAACAAGATTCCATAGTATATATTGTTTCATTATCTCATTAAAGAGCGTCAGAGTTTTCTACACAAATCACATTAAATTACAGTTTATCAAATGTACAATTTTCTGTCAAATTCACTTACTTTTGGAGCGAACAACATCTGGACTGATGGCCACTGCAAAACGCAACAGAAAAACTGTTAGTGAATCTGGTGAGCATTACTGTATGGACTATATGTCAAAGGATAATCTCTGTTGCTGTCAAATCATTTAAAGGACTTACTGTTGGGACGAGGTAAATCTGGACTACTTCTGGCTGCAGCAAAACACAAACTGTTAATGTATCTGATGAATCTGAAATGTGTGTTATTTGTTGATCTGGTGAGTCACAGTTATTTTACTGTATACTTTAGATGTTTAAATAGAGACTTTTTTCAAAGTGATATGATATAGCACTCAATGGACCAGTGTTTTATTTTTCTGTTTAATTTCTGTTTTTCTGTTTTAATGTAATTAAACTTGAGTAAATGACAGAATACTTTTGGTTAACACAATCTAATCTGCACCCTTAAACACTGAAGTGGCAAATCTTGTTATTTTTAAATAGATTTCGCAGAACAACAGACTACATGCTTTATATTTACAAAATGCATTCACCAATTTTGAAGGAATTAAATGTAATATACACGCCAATCGTAACTAAATAGAAAAGACTTAGAGATTTTACAAAATATATCTAGGAATCAAATTAAGTAGGTTCTTTTGTCGATATATGCCAATCATAAACAAAGAGTTATTACAGACAACCCCAATGATTTTATGATTAAGAGCTATAATCATTGATTTAGAATTACATTGGATACATTCAGCATTTAGCTAATCTAACCTTCGTATTTGGTTGTTGATCTACTCGCATCTAAAAATAAAATACGTCCATGTAGGCTATTTGCAAAATAGAGGTAAAATACTTACAATATGTGGGGGGGAAATTGCAAACAAACTGGACGTTCACTGGAATTTCTTCAACTGGAATTAACTTTAATGCTTTTCTTACCTCCATAAAGATGCTAACAAAATGAATCGTTTGTTGTGTTCCTCATTTGTAAGTTGTTTTGGGTTAAAATCGTTTGCTAAATGAATACATTTAAAATGTAAATACTGATGAGATGTAATGTGGGTTGTTTTTTGTTCAGATTTGCAGTCTACAGTCTGTAGGTTTGAGTGCTCTGTTTTTAATTCTTTGATTATTTTGATTAGGCTATTTTAGTATTTTGTGTATGTTTATTTATTTATTTGAAGGGGTTCGTTTTACGGAGTGTCTATTTACACTAAGTGCGAATAGCTCGCCTTGTTTTATCATTCAGCAGAATATTGTTTTCTCATTGCGCTGCATGTTACATTGTTACACCCCCCCAGATGGTGCTCAACGTTAATGCCAGTTAAACACAGACATATACAGAAATCATGAAGTAGTATTCATAAAGATCTGACAAGCAAATGAATGACATTCAAGTGTTCTTTGAGCTCCAAGACAGTAAACGCAGAAGAAATGTACATGAATACTTAAAAGAATGAATGTAGCTTCAACTAAAGCAACAGTTTATTTATCTTTTACTTGTCAGTATATTTAAAGATCAAAGTATAAGTCCAGATGAAATCCATAGTAATGTCAGTGTATATAGGACAGAGAAAATTACAGTCTCTGACTAAAATATGATGATATAAAGAAAAACGGTACAAATAAACCTCAGAACAAGAGCAGAGGATTCATTTTTGACACTTAATTGAAATATTAGAAAGTTCAGCAAAACATATTTGTCACAGAAAATATATTCTATTACATCTAACACTCCCCCCATGCAAAGATAAAAGCAGTCCATCTTACACTACAGTGAAATAAATACTGTTTCAAGACCACAGACCAAATAGTATATTGCGTATTAAACATTTCAAATCTTTAAACTCACACACAAAGGATGTTTTTTTTGTTTAATTACATGGTCAATTAATTAAATTACTTAATTCATTTTGTTTCTACACTTACTTTTTGCCACATAAATAGAGTAAGCTGTCACCCACATTTATTATTTTTCCGTTTTTATTCAACAAATCAAAAGCAAAATAAAAAAATTCTCAGACTCTCATGTGTGGCGTCATTCTGTGTGTCCAATAGCTATTGTCAAAACTGTTAACTGTTAGCCTCAAAATATTCTTTAAGAAACTATAAGTACTAAATAGACAGACAAATGGGTTATATATTACTAAGAGACTAAAGTTAAAATTGTCTGTTTAAATATTTTGTATACTTTATAATTGAGTATTCACATTTTTTTACAAGTTGTATTCATACTTCGGCTACTTCACAGTTCTATAGTTCAAAACTCACATGGTTGAGTCCCACAAGTCTAGCTGAGATAGTTGCTTACACTAGAACTTCAGATTGCCCCTTTTAGGTGCTAATACAAGAGGTTACGCAGCATTACAAGTTTTTATTTTAATGCCTCCAGATGGCCCAGTTCTCACTTTAAAAAAATGAAACTAAAATCTTTACTCTCACTTCTCATCAATTTAATGCATCTAGTTGAATAAAAATATGAATTTCTTCATAAAAAAAAACTCACTGCAAACTTTTGAACAGTATTGTACACTACCATTTAAAGGTCTGGAGTCTATTTAACAATGAATTCTGGGGGGGGCGGGGGGAATCTGTTTACACTAATATTTATCAGCACATCTGGTTTTTTTATATTGATATTGATAATCAGAAATGTTTCTTGAGCAGCACATCAGCCTATTAGAATGATTTCTGAAGATCATGTGACACTGAAGACTGGCGTAATGATGCTGAAAATACAGCTGTGTATCACAGAAATAAATTAGTTTAACAGTTATTCACATAGAAAAGTTCTCTTGAATTGTAATATAATTTCACAATGTTATTGGTTTACCTTTTTTTTATATATACAATAAATGGAGCTATGGTGGGTATAAGACTTCTTTCAAAGATGCAAAAAATCCTGCTGACCCCAGACTTTTGAACAGTAAATTACAGTTAGGATGTTCCTCCCATTTCAGTAATACTGTGGCATATATATATATATATAGTCCATACCATAGAGACTGTGCCTGTTCCCTAAATGCTGAGGACAAATAATGTTTACTAAGGGATCTAGAATAAAATCGAATTGTCATTTAACCAAATAATAGCAAGGTAAGCTAAATAATGTCACAAAACTATGGACAATTGATAGTACCCAAGATATCGAAGTCCAGTAAAGCAGGCAGAGCTTTTTCGCATTTTACTCTTAAACTCTCGAATAGCCTTCCTGATAATGTTTGGGGCTTAGACACACTCTCTCTGTTGAAATCTAGATTAAAAATACATATTTTTAGCTAAGCATTCACATAGCACATCTCATACTCCAGGGATGAAATGTGGTTGTAACCTTGAAACATGCATTTTCTAAAGCTGCTTTGATTGTGAAAAACACTGTACCCTTACAAAAGTTAACCATGTTTTTACTATGGTAAAACTAGTAACCATGACTGTAGTAATCAGGGTTTTTTTTCTCAAACTATGGTTTTGATATCATGGTTATACTATAGTAATATGTTTGGTAACTGTTCATTTACTTTTATATTTGATTAAAGTTCTATTTTGACCCCTATAGTAGGTGTTGGTTTTTTTTCCTTTTTTTTTTTTTTTTAACTTCCATAATATTTGAGGGAGGGGGCACAACAGTGCAATTCTGCTTAGGGCACCCATTTGGCCAGCAGTGGCCCTAGTAAGAATGCTTCTGCTCACCAAGCCTGCATTTATTTAATCCAAAGTACAGCAAAAACATAAAAAATAAAGTTTCTTGAACAGCAAATCATCATATTAGAATGATTTCTGAAGGATCATGTGACACTGAAGACCGGAGTAATGATGCTGAAATTTTAGCTTTGATCACAGGAATACATTTCATTTTAAAATATATTCAAATAGAAAGCAGTTATTTTAAATAGTAAAAATATTTCACAATATTATTGCTGTTGCTGTACTTTGGATCAAATAAATGCAGGCTTGGTGAGCAGAAGATAATTCTTTAAAACAAACAATAATCTTACTGTTAAAAAAAATGTTAAAGTAATAGCAGCCAAATAACCTAATACCCAGCTGCTGTGATGTATGTTAATCAAAGAACAAAAAAGAAATCAATCACTTAAGGATTTATCTATATTTAATTTAGTGTTTGATAACTTTATTCAAATAATATAGGCTATATTTCCTACTTAGGTACAGGTAGTCTATATATGACATTTATGAAAATGGGTTTATGTGAATGTTTTAAATTCACTTAAATTAGGAGCTGTTATTTTTAAAAGTATAATACATGTTAAAATACCTCTCAATTATACTGCAATGTTGAATGGCTATAGTCAATGGTTAAATATTAGGGGGGGGAAAGAAGAAAAAAGAAGACATTTCCTAGAGACATCAGTAGTACTGGTAATGTCATGGAGTCTCACAGTCACCAGCCCCAACGCACACCAGATCCCAATCACCCGATTACTGATCACCCTCACCTGTCACAGCTCCTTATGCTCCCTTTATCCTTGCACTCTCCTCACTGCCTCATTGTCCAGTCTACCATTCACATCGCTAATGTAACCTGACTCCTTACTTTGTTACTTACCTGTGTTTACTTACCATCAGATGCTCGAACGCTCCACCGCTCTTGTTCTCCACCACTTCACTGCTCCTTTCGATCTCCTGCAAAAGACAATCACCAGTTACCATCAGCTAAGAGACTTGAAACCTTTACTATTGCATAATACTCATCATCAGTCCGCTGCTCAACCTTAGCACTGCCCATCTGTCAATAAAGCTGCTGTTTTGTTCACTTACCTCTGTGTGTCTGGCCTGTTTGTTGACAGAAGACTGGACCTGAAAATATTCACCCCCCGTCATCCCACTCCAGCGGACATGCTGGAGGAACTGGTCAACACCCTCTGTGCTACCCTCACACCGATCACCATCCCTCTGTCTGCCTCTGTAATTCCCATGGCCATTCCTTCTTCCTATTCAGGTGAGACTGTTGAGTGTAGCGGTTTCCTTCTTGGCCCGAGCCATTTGGAACACTCAGAGTACTATCATTAACACTTTCGATGCCTTTACTAATCACTTCAAGGAAGTATTCGGCTCCTCCACTGGAGTGTTATCAGTCCCGGATCAGCTTCTTCAACCAGTGATTACACCTTTCAATTCCGCATGCTGGCAGCAACTAGCGGCTGGAATGAAGCCGCCCTCTTGAGTGCATATCGTCAAGGGCTGGATCCACGCATTCACGCTCAAATGGCGATATATGACGACACAATGGGGTTGGAGAATTTCATGCAACGAGCAGCTAGGATTTCTCAACGACTCTCAGCCTGTCAGCCCTACAAAACCGCTCACCTTCCAGCCTCACCCGCTGTTGGTCCTCCAGTACCAGAACCCATGCAAGTGGATACAGTCCATCTTTCACGCATGGAGCGTGCTCGCTGCCTCGCGGCAGAACTCTGCTCTGCCATCTCAGACTTCACAGATGCCTGCCATTCCATCCCACCAGTCTATCAACCGGGAGACAAGGTCTGGTTGTCCACTAGGGATCTGCGTCTCCGCCTGCCTTGCAAGAAGCAAGAGTCCCCTCTACTAGAAACCTGCACTCCCGCGGGACAACTCTTGATGGGCGAGTGCGGGCGGGAAGAGACTCGTGTGTGTGTGTGTGTGTGTGTGTGGGATGCGGGAGAATAAAATGATTGGCCGCAAAATAGAAATGATCTAAGTATAAAGTGTCTGAAACATATAAATTGTTATTTATCTGTTGCACACAAGCAAAAAGAACAACTAATATTAACATTAAAATGATTGACATGGGCAAGCTAGACATAGTTTCTATTTATAACACGTATTTAAAGGGTTGCGCAATGTAGACAATCACAGACAAAGCTGTTGATTTCTGCAACACAATGGCCAATCAGAGGTGATTAAGTTAGAATCTACTCACCGCAGTGCTGAAATTGCGTGCTCACAAATCCTCTCATTTTAACACACAAAGTGTAGACATTGTGAAAGATTCATTGTGCATATATTTATTGTGTTATAACAGAGCTTTATGAGATTGCGATTAACTGAGATGTCAGTTTTTAGTGATAATAAAGGGAGCGCTGCTCGCATACTGCCATGCCAAACAATGCACGCAGCAGCCCATGCTTGCTTTTCTGTTGTGAATGTTGATGCTTAGCCTAAATAATTCATATTTTATTGGGAGTGTTTATGCTGGGATGTTGTGGAGCTTAGGAGATGTTACAGAACCATTTCATGTACATTTCTTTGATGTACTGAAAAAAATCTATATAGATTACTTTTATGTGGGTTTTTGTGGACGGGAGCGGGACAAAACATGAAAGTCGCGGGAGCGGGACCAGATAAGATATATTTCTGCGGGAGCGGGACAGAAAAATCCGTCCCGCTCAGGTCTCTGCCCTCTACAAGTAAGCATTATTGGATCAAGTGCCACTGATATATTTGTGCCTAGAATATACCTAATAGGTTGTTTGCACATGACGTCACTGATGACGCGCGAAATGCAGCTGGAGGGCAGGAAGTGATTTTTCTCCATAGGAATCACTAGCAGAAACTCAAAATGGCTGTGTTTTGCGTTGTTTATGGATGCTTAAATTTGCCAAACCGAGAAACCACAAGGAGCTTTTATCGTGTTCGAAAATGTGTTGTTCATAAGTGGGGAAAAGTCAAGAAATCGATTGAAAAACGCAGGAAAAAGTGGCTTGCAAACCTGCGTCTGCGGTCGGGCGGAGCGAAGCTCGTGTGATAATGCTTGTGCGTTCTAATGATTATTATGGGATATAATAATATATTAAAAGATATTAATAAATATATAAATAGATTGGGCTGCCAGCTCTCACGCATTGTGACAGTCAGAATTCAATCAGTGCTAAACGCCACAGTAGACACGATGTAAATAAGATATTATTTGCAGTTCAGAGAGCTTCACTGATTATAAAGGAACATCGAGAGGTTGCGATAAACTGAAGTGAGTGACAGCTTTTTAGTGATTATATGGAAGCGCTATTTGCTCGCTTTCTAGGCAGTCTCACGCATTGTGACAGTCAGAATTCAATCAGTGCTAAACGCCACAGTAGACACGATGTAAATAAGATATTATTTGCAGTTCAGAGAGCTTCACTGATTATAAAGGAACATCGAGAGGTTGCGATAAACTGAAGTGAGTGACAGCTTTTTAGTGATTATATGAAAGCGCTATTTGCTCGCTTTCTAGGCAGGCTATAATCAATTCAGAATTTGAATAAAAGTTTTGTTTTATGTGCTGCTGACAGGACCAACAGCCACATAACCTGTACATGCAGCAACGTTTCAGGAGTGACTGGAAAAGAACGGATGAGATGGAGGAAATTCCGTTATGTACTGTTTTAGGCATGAGGCATTTACACCCACCGTGCTTTACAATCATGAGGGGATCTCTCTTCAACCACCACGCTATTACAAGAGAAAGGTATTTATAATCACAACATGTTGGACGCAGAGGCGGACAAAGTACACAACTCCATTACTTGAGTGAAAGTACAGATACAGCTGGTCAAATATTACTCCATTACAAGTAAAAGTTGTAAAGACAGATTTTTACTTAAGTAAAAGTACAGAAGTACTTGCTTTTAAAAGTACTTAAGTACCAAAAGTAAATTTCCTTTTTATGTCAATGCACTGTTTTATTGTTGTACATAGTACTTGCAATACTTCTGAAGCAACTTACAATACATTACACCTACTGAATACACTGACTAGCTTGTAGTATCTTTGGAATAAAGAGCTTTTAGAATGTTAAAAACCTATGGGGGAAACTAAACAAAACAAATATTATTTAACACCCCTACCCACCCCCACAAAAGCAGGATGG
>NW_015506067.1:184344-184931 GCF_001515645.1 Sinocyclocheilus grahami
GATGGTAGTGATCTCACACAGCTCTGACATTGTGTGTGCACACATCTATGTGTTGCTATTCATCCACATTTGAACAGAATGGACAGTGATTTCCTGTAAATACAGTGATAACAAAGAAAAAAAATCAAACCTGCATTAAAACCCAGCAACACAACTGTAGCTGTACAACTTTACAACAGCAACACTGCTTTAACAAAAAAGCAAAAAAGCAAAACTTATTTTGACATCAAAACTAAAATTTTCAAATGCTGTCTAATCGCTCTCGCTGTACTTTGATGTCACACACAGAACAGTGTGTGCAGTGCTGCTTCAAGTCCAACACCTATTGTGTTTTATTAGGAGATGCACAACAGTTCTTCTGTGGCTTTATAGGAAATATTTTCACGTACACAATTTAACAAAATCAGACAATATTGTGTCTAATATAAACCACAATATTAACTTCGTATTATTGAACTGTTGTAAATAAATATCACATTTGCAACTGGTCAGTGTTCAAAAAATGCTGGGAAATCTCTTCATGTAGCCCCACAAGAGTGATTACTGATAAACTGTCTGAAAAAAGAAAGTCACGTTTTAGAGAAGAA
>NW_015506067.1:186685-188329 GCF_001515645.1 Sinocyclocheilus grahami
TACAAGGCACTTTTTCATGCGTTTTTCAGTCAATTTCTTGACTTTTGACTTCTTAGCTCCTTGTGGTTTCTTGGTTTGGCCGATTTGAGCATCCATAAACAACGCAAAACACAGGCATTATGAGTTTGTGCTAGTGATTTCTATAGAGAAAAATCACTTCCTGCCCTCCAGCTGCATTTTACGCGTCATCAGAATCATGTGATTGCAAACAACCTATTCAAGTCTGTTACCTTGCAAATTAATGGGTTAATTCCAACTGTTCTTGCCACTATATATTGTCCTCCCAAGGCCAACACAGTTTTCCTACAGGACTTTCTGCATTTTTAACTGTTTTTGTTCTTTGTCTCCCATGTGTGATTTTGCTTGGTGATTTTATCATTCATATTGACAATGCAGGTAATGTATGTATGACAGATATTCTATCACATCAGTTTTGACATAAAACAATATATTAATTCTCCTACTCATTAAAAAGGTCACACACTTGTTAACTCCTCATAACGGCACAATCTCTGATTTGTCTTTGTCAGATCATATGTTTGTGTCTTTCAGTGGTTATTTCCCTTATTTTCCCTTAACGTATTCCATATTATTTTAATTATATTTCAGAATATTAAGAACATTGGTGTTTCAGTTTTCAGAAAAAATAATAATAACAACAAATAATTAATAAAAAAAGAGAGAAATAATAACAAGAAAGAAAGAAATAATAACAAAAAGAATTACAGGGCAGTGATACAATGCAATCAATAGAAATGCACATTATAGCTGCATTCACAGTTACTGTTTGGGACTGACAGCAGTTGCTTACAGGTGAGAGACTTGAAATGTTTTATTTATTCATCAGATTAAAACATCTGCTTGAATAAATATCTGCATGAATTAACAGCTGAAGTCACAACTGCATTCAGGACACTTGAGCGATGGAACCAAAACTGGCGTCATAACACCAGGAAGTTTTATCACAGTTGACAGCCGGTTTTGCACAAAAAAGCCCAGTCCAGGCTTGTCTAATCCATCAAACAGTTAAACAACTAACAATGACTTTAAATGCTTTGTTAGCAAGTGCAGAGAGCGCGTTTGGTGCGCGCGTCTCAGAGCTCGCGCGATCGCGCCCACGGCAGCTCCGGTGGATCTTAAAGGGGTCATATGATGCGATTTCAAGTTTTCCTTTCTCTTTGGAGTGTTACAAGCTGATTGTCATAGATAAGATCCCTGAAGTTGCAAAGACTAAAGTCTCAAAACCAAAGAGATATTCTTTATCAAAGTTAAGACTCTGCCACACCCCCCTAAAACGGCTGGTTCTAACATGCCCCCACATATCTACCTCACTATGTGGAAATATTAGCATAATGCGGCCCAAATGTGCACGCAAAGAAAGAAGGTGTGGTTTCAGTAACCGCAGTTAGTGTTGAAGCAGCCATGTCAGGGAGACGCTGTGTGTTTCTAGGCGAAAGCAAAAGCACTTTATTTGGCCTTCCAGAAGTAGATGCATTTAGGAATCTTTAAGATGACTTACAACAGAACAGCAATGCATTTTATAGATGACCGTTTCGTGAACCTAGGAGAGGAGGTAATTCTGACTTTGCTATGACAATCTGGCGCTTCTGAATCAGCTACTGTAAGTATGTTTTGTTACTAGTT
>NW_015506067.1:188402-190362 GCF_001515645.1 Sinocyclocheilus grahami
GTGTGTGTGTGTGTGTGTGTGAGAGAGAGAGAGAGAGAGAGAGGGGGGGGGTCACATCACTGTGGAGTCAGCTGTCTTAACCGTGGCTTGTGTACTGCACACATACCAGCTTCATCACTGTGTCTGTCACGCGACTCTGTTCCCCTTTCGGGCTCTGTCTTTACATTTATTTTGAAAGATGAAGCTTGCGATTATGGTAAGGGGCGTTACATTTCCGACGAGTGCTTGCGGTGTTCAGCCAATCACAATGCACTCGGTCAGCTGGCCAATCAGAGCAGACTGCGCTTGTCGGAAGGAGGGACTTTGTAGAAAACTAAGCGTTTGAGAGAGGCGGGGCATAGAGGACCTACAATAATGTACAGTATTTGAAAAATAATGTGTTTTTTGAACATTAAAGCATGTCAACATATTCTGTTACACCAAATACACAAAATAATGATCTTTAAAAAAGCATCATATGACCCCTTTAAGATGAAAGCGAATCATCTCTCCTTCTCCATCTCAGTGGGTGAATTAAACCCGTCATGATTATATAGGCAATTCAATGTCCCGTGCTGTTCAGCACAGCTTTGAATGCGAGAATGCGGTAGCGAATCCTGACAATGTAAAGGCGTCAGTTCGGCTATATATATGTGGTTCTGACGGTCGTATGATAATACAATGCTCTATGAACGCAATTCTATAAAGTGATGTTGCCATACTAGCATTTACCTTTTGCTTTAGAGTCTTGTTTTGTGTTAAACATGGCAGAAAAACAGTCTTAAGTAGGGATAACTGCAGGCTTGCACAATTGGGTGTGGCTAAAGGTGCGACACGTCGACACATTCCATGCTAATCGATGTATTTTCATAATCAACGTAATCAATGACGTCGAGGAATCGCTGCAGCCCTATTGGTATCCCCTGACTTGGTTCCAGTCTTATCTGGAGCAGTTTTGATCTGGTGTTCTGCAGGGCTCTGTTCTGGGCCATCTTTTATTTATCTTTTCATTGTTACGCTAATGACACCCAAATTTATCTGTCCTCCAAATCTACTTTTCCTCCGTCCTAATGGTTAGCTAATATTAAAACTTGGTTTACATGTGATTTCTTTTTACTTAACAGTAGTAAACTGAAATTCTTCTCGTAGGTTAAAAAATGGCTAAATCTGTTGTTGTAGCCATTAAAGTAAGTTTATTTAATTTCATGTTTGTGTAAGATATTATATTAATAATTTTTAATAGATATTATATTAATTATTAATGATTATATTACTTGTTTAAACTTTGGTTAAATTGAATCTTTCTTGATCATGCAAGTTAGCCACATGAATAAGTTATAGACGTCGTAAGAGGCAGGGAATGAATGGACCGTCTTTAGGTTGGGAGATATGAAATGGGTGACACATGATTTTTGACCACTTCATTAAGTTTATTGTATAAAAGATCTTCCTTTAAAGTGGATTTCTTTTTGTATAAATTGTATCTGGATTTCAATTGATGTTTCATCAAGTAATTGTTGGATTCAACAAAGAAGCAACTTAAGAATATCGAGTGTGGATTGAAGTGTGTACCAAACAAAACCACAACCATGCTTCTGTGGCAAAAAGGATGAAACATCTGTAATCATTGGCAACTGTCCAGTATCAATTAAAGCTCAGTGTCACTTGATGTGCATATTTTCACATCTGTAATATTAATTAATTTTCTCCTGCCCTCTCAATGAAGAGCACTGCTATTGTAATTCATGCTTTAGTGACATCACACATTTATTATTCTAACATTCTACTCTACGGTCTTCCTTCGTTACTTCTTCACAAACCCCAGTTAGTGCAAAATGTGTCTTCATTAGTAAGTGGACCAACAGGAATAATGATGATGAAAACATGAACTCCAGGATCACAGAGAGACACAGTGGAGAGTTTCATTATTCAAATCCTCCTTTGAGAGCAGATGAATGAATGAATGAATGATGCATTTATA
>NW_015506067.1:191074-191432 GCF_001515645.1 Sinocyclocheilus grahami
CTTTAAAAGAGATTATAGGATAGTCAATGTTATTTGCCAATATACTGTAAATGTGTCTATTATGTATTTTATCTTGAAAAAGACAATAATCAATGCTTGATTATTCACACGCTATATAAATCTAACACACCCATTATCAATTTTACTTCTTGTAGCTGTGTTGCTTACTGTACGTCATATCAGTGTCTGCCTGGCATGTTTTTACCCTTCTATGCTGTTTAATTGTAACAGTAGCAAACCCACAAAAGTGGTCATGTGTTAATTTGCACTTTAACATTCAAAGTTGTATAGTACTAAGTGGCATACTATATAAAAGCTTGAGAGGATTTGCAAAGAAGAATGGCAGAAAATCCCCCAA
>NW_015506067.1:192557-192820 GCF_001515645.1 Sinocyclocheilus grahami
GAATTGTGGAAGCAAAGTTTAACATGTTGGGAATGGTTCGTCAAAAAGTTAAGGGTGCAGTTAAGGGTGCATATAAAGTACCATTCTCAGCAAGGCAAAGGCAATCGTTCATGCTGTATGGAAGTCCTGAGTGGCAAATTAACACATGATTAAAAGGTAAGGTTTTATTTTATATTTAGGTTTGTGTTTTATATTTAACTTTCTTGCACACAAGCTAGCATATGTGACCCTGGAGCACAAAATCAGTCTTAAGTCGCTGGGGT
>NW_015506067.1:193235-209284 GCF_001515645.1 Sinocyclocheilus grahami
CACACAACACTCAGCATACATTTACATAATTTACTTAAATCATTTTAAAGTTTAAAAAGTGAAAGGTATAAGATATACATTATTTTAATGATACAATAACTGACATGCATCAGATATATATAAAAAAGACCTTTACAACATGTTTGTAGAGGGGAAAGATGATATTTCTTATATTCAATCAAGTTGTGGATGAACACTCATCAGTGATTGCCCCACATTGTGGAATAGCTCATTTGACATAATCAAAAGACTGATTGAAACCAGACCTATCCTCAATGAAATCCTACAGGAGTTTAGGATTGACGCTCTTCTGACCAGTGAACGGACAAAACTAGAAAATCTCCTGAAAGTACTAGAACCATTTGCTACACACATGAGCTTCAGACCGATAGCCAGTCCCTATTTGAAGTATAGTGCCATCCCTGCAGAATCTGGAAGCACATCTGCAGGCTACCAACATGGAAAAACAGACCGTTCAAGTCCTTCTTAGGTCGATGCGGCAACACTTTGCAGGCATACTTGATCCTACACATGAAAAGTTTGATCCAGCAGCTGCAGCATCTCTTATGGACCCATCTGTCTCCCTAGCTCTTAAGATGCAGCAGAAATGGAGTATGCAGCAGCAGCCACAATGGAATATGATGCATGTGAAATACCATTAACTTCTGGAAGCACCAAAACAGTCCTTCAGAAGTACACATTCCTCACTACAAAGATCTTCAGTACTACTAACCAGGTGAATCCAGTTAATAACTCTGGCAAAGCAATGCATGAAATGTAAAAATACCTATGAAGTGAAGCATGACAACACTGGAGTCACTGGAGTAACTGTGTATCCAAAACCTGCACCTATTGCAAGGGATTTGGTCTGTGCCCCTGCATCTCAAGTCTTTGTAGAAAGAGTATTGTCTTTTTGTTGACTGATTTAATCTGGACTGAAAAGCAGAATGACCACCTCCCTGGAGCAAAGAGTCTTCTTATAAGTTAACAGACATTTCTGCAACTAAAATAAAATCAGAAAACGCCAACCACAATACATCTAATGCAAAATGCACATTTGGTGATTTTGAAGATTGTATTCTGGTTTGTTTGTGCTTAAGTAAAACTGAACACTTCACACACTTGACTTATTTGAAGATCATGTTCTAGTCTGTTAGTTCAAGTAATATTGTAAGTAACTTTGGAAGATTGTGTTCTAGTCTGTTCTTGCTAAAGTAATATTGAACACACTATATACATACAAACACACTGCACACACACTGTTCATTATTTAATCCCATTTTACAGCAGGTTGTGTTTGCTGTAGATGACTTGAAATGTTTATTGATGTACCAGTGATCACACTGCTGCTGCTACACTGTACACCTGAAAATATAAACTAGACATATTGAACAAGATTTCATCATTATTATGTGTGTTCATCTAATTTTTTCATAATTTAAATTAAGCACTTTTTTAATATAGATTTTTAGATGTGGCATAAAACAGTTGTCAGGCATTTGTGTGACGGTGCGTGTAAGTGTACTGTATTCCTGTCACATAAGGTCTCAGTCACTAGCTATGTTGCCATGATCCACCTATTTGATGTGAAATTTTGAAATATAGCATAAAAACGCAGGATGGAAACATCAAGATGTGCATACATACTCTAAAATGGGAACAAAAAACTTGTGCATTCAATTGAGGCAGATCATTGTTTATCTGGTATGAAGACATACGCATAAACCTTGATATGCAACAAAAAACTCATGTGACTTTGCCTCAACAGAGGATGTGATCGATAATTGGACTCATCATAGGGGTTGGTTGTAACATGTTTAATAAACTATTACAACTATCCCCAACTCAAACAGCCATAACATAGCAAACTGTCTTAGTATGTGGGTATCATAGTGTATGATATTGAGGACGTTACCACAGCTCTTTTCTGACCTGTCAAACTTGCAGTGTTACAACACTCCTCCATCTTCTCTTTGGTTTATCTGTGTTCTTTATGAATGCCTTTATCAATGTGCAGAACACTATAAAAATATATTTTCTGTCAGATTTTTTTTTTGATCCGAAGGCACAAATACATTTCTAATAACTTTACAAAAGATCAAAGCTATTAACGTCTTTTTTTCATTATGACACGAAATAATTCTGACTTTACAATAAACTGTCAAGTATACTTTCAAATGAGACATGCTTTTAGTGCAAAGGCTTCATGAGCTGTATCTGTTTTAGTTTGGGTATGCCATTTTTTGGGAATTTTTCAAAAGTGCGGGTGAAGGCAAACTGCTTAAATCTGTAGATCAGTGTGCTCTGTCTGCCTCTGTTCATCTGTCTTTTTCTTTTTCAGTTTTTTCACCTAGTTTTGCGATCATTCTACTGACTGGCATGACAGATGATATACAATGAATCTCCACTCCCCACTTTCTCTAGAAAAACTGTAACTGGTTTAACAGGTTTAGGTTCTGAAGAAAACTTCCCCCTCCACAGTCATTTATGAAAGTGTAGAGTTGAAAGGAGTTTTAAGACAACATCTGTTCAAGACAAGTTCTGTGGAGGAACAAGAAACATCTACATCATCATTACTCGTGGTTAGTAAATATTACTTCATAAAGTACTGATAGATATAAATTTCATTTCATTTAACTTTTGATTGCTAACAAAAAAAAACTTTTATTTGATGTTTTAAAGCAATTGTAGCAGATTTAAACAACAGCTTTCTGATCTCTCTTCTTAAATACACACAATCATCTCACAACCTTTATTTCAACTCATTTATTTTGATCATGCGAGTGTATTCATAATTCAGAAGGTTTAACATTCTGTGTCAAACCTTGGCTTGCACATCTGACTACCTCACTTGTGTCTGCCTTTTTGTGTGTGTCGGTGTCTGTATGTGACTTGTGTGAGAAATCGTTGACTGTTTAAAGGGCTCTTATTATGTTTTTTTCCCCCGTTTTTTTTACATGTTCAACATAGTGTGTGTTTGGGCATGAAGAAGCTCAGTAAATCTTCAAACTCAGTTTGAGTTCTTCTCAATTTCAGTGCGCACTGTTTCTGAACTCCCTGAATGTTCTCCGCCTCCATTGTAGTCTTGAGTTTTCCTTCTTTTGAGTTTCACGTGTTTTCTCCCCCGTAGACAAAACTTTATAAAAAAAACTCTTAGCACTTTGCTTTTCTTTACATAGTGTTTATTTGAATAAAATATCAAATGTGGGCTTTTTATTTGTTTTATATTAAGCCACATTAAGTGTGCTTTTCTATGGGTGAGAAACGCTTATCGTGCAATTCAGTTCATAATTTGGGCTTATCTGCTTGCATGTACACAGTACATATTTTTAATACATAATATAGCATATTTGTTTTTTTTATCATCTTCATTAAGCCGTGTTAAGCATTTTATGAACCACTGCAAGCTTCCTCAACACAGAGAAAAGGCAATACCCTGCAGGATTTTTGCCTATCCGTGCAGACCTCCTTCCTTACTACTATAAAGCTGTATTGTTTGTAAAGTGAGCGTTCTTTGATCAGTTTCTATATATAATTGAATCCCAATTTAAATATAATTTCATGCTACTAAGAGAAACAATGTGAAGTTGATTGTTTAGTCACTGGCTTGATTTATTGATGCATAAACAGCATTAAATGATCAGATAAAAAAATCTGAAGTTGAATAATTACACATCAGAAATCACAGATCAGGCATTGGAATGAACCCTGTTAGTTACATGATGTGGCGTTACTGTCGGATCTTTCTAGGTGCTGATCTTCTTCTGCAAGGGTGGTATTTAGCATTACTATGACATCATAATCGCACACTTTTCAAATCCAGTAGTTTTCTTGGTTTCAATAAAAGCTTGTTTTGAGTTCTGAAATATACAGAATATTTTGATAGTATAAAAACCTGTCAAAAGATGAAGAAAATTTTGAATGGCCAGTTCACGATCCCTTTAAAAGTCAGGATACTGAATAACAAGAGGATATCTGAGTTCAACAAATTAAAATAAAATAATAAATAAATAAAATTAATTGGGAAAAAGCATGTTTTTGCTTCAACTCAAAAAAGAGCATTTACATAATAATTTATCAGTATTTTGAGCTGAATCTTCACAGATATATTCTGACACCTGATACTTATATTACATCTTGTAAAAAGGAGTATTACAGGACTTCTTTAACAGATGAGTTTGACTCTGAGAGTCCTGATCTGATCACAGCTTCATTGCATAATCCAAATAACATTTGAGAGCTTGAGTCCACAAGTTAAGAGAGGAACTAATTCAGATCTTTTTCTTGTTGTCCTGCAGCTGTGAGTCGGTGAAGGACGATGGCATTTGTTGATGAGCTGCTTCTAAACTCACTGAAGGATCTGGGAAAAGAAGAGCTAAAGGCGTTTCAATGGCACTTAAAGAAAAATTATAAAGATATATCAAATTCTGAAATGGAGGATGCAGATAGGTTTAAAACAGTGGATATAGTGGTGAACTTTTTTGGAGAAGAAGAAGCAGTGAAGAACACGGTGGAAATCCTGAGGAAGATGAAAAAGAATAATCTGGCTAAGCAGCTGGAGGACAATCACAAGAAAGGTAACAGGTTAAAGTTAAATAAAATTTTGAATGTGTAGTTTAAAAAATAAATAATTTATAATAATAATAATAATAATAATTGACTTCTTTTAAATATATTTGTAGTATGAAAAAGGCCCAAGTTCTACTATTTTTCAATAACTGATGTCTCACAAAGAGAATGATTACAGTATGACAGTTTTGTCAGGAAATAGGCTGGATTCAGGTATGGGTACAATAGTGGCTTTATTGACAGAGTAATCCGAGATAGATGAGAGCGCTTTAGCGGACTGTTCGAGAGAACGTAGACCCTTCTACTACCCAGGTGGCTGGCTGACAATAGCTGGCAGGTCAGCAGAGACGAGGCAGCTCGCTAATCTGAGCGAGCGAGAGACAAAGTAATCCACTGGAGAGTCCGCGGAGACCCAGGGATGCCGGGTACCTGAGCGAACAGAGAGGTGCTGGAGAACTACTTGCAACTATGAGCACTGGAGCCTGAGCAAGACAAGACAGGACAGGTAAACAATCACGACTGAGGCAGTCAGAACAAAGGTATTAACCACAACAGTCTGACAAAAGACAGCAGAACACGGGGAGCTATAAAGAGAAGATAACGAGACAAACAAGAATCCGGTGTGAGAGAAGATGAGCAAATGAGCAGGGAACGGGGGGGGGGACACAACACGCGGACAGCGAGCACGTGGCGAGCTGTCAAAACAAAGCCACGTACACAACACATCACACGAACACAGAGACAGCAAAATACAGGTGATCAGACCCGAGACCCGACAGTACCCCCCTCCCAGGAGTGCCACCAGGCGCCCCACGAGGAGGCGAGTCTTGTCACCGACGGAAGTCCTCAATCAACGAACGGTCAAAAATGTCCCGGAACAGCACCCAGCATCTCTCCTCTGGACCATAGCCCTCCCAGTCGACGAGATACTGAAACCCTCTGCTGCGGCGCCACTCGTCGAGAAGTCTCCTAACCGTATAGGTAGGGGAGCCATCCACAAGGCAAGGGGGTGGGGGGACGGGACGATCGCCAGCAGGGTTAAGAGGAGAAGAAAACACAGGTTTAACCCTAGAGACATGAAACAGGGTGAACCCGACCAAGAGCGGGAAGGAGCTTGAGCCTGACAGCCACCGGATTAACCACCTTGGTGACACAGTATGGCCAAATGAATCTGGGTGCCAGCTTACGAGAAGGCGCCCAGAGAGGCAGATCCTTGATAGGAAGTCATACCCATTGGCCACACACATAGGTCGGGGGAGAGAACCGGCAGCGATCGGCTGCTACTTTGGTTCGTCCAGAGGTTTGGACCAAAACCTCCCTGACTCTCTCCTAGGTGCGAAGGCAGCTCTGAACGAAAGCCAGGGCAGACGGAACCGCAGCATCGGGTTCCTGTGATGGGAACAGAGGCGGTTTATAACCCACAGAACACTCAAAAGGGGACATACCTGAAGCCGCTACCGGAAGGGAGTTACGAGCTTACTCAATCCAAGAGAGCTGTTGGGACCAGGAACTCGGATTATTGGATGTCAGACAATGGAGCATTCTTTCAAGATCCTGGTTGACCTGCTCGCACTGCCCATTGGTCTGAGGATGGAAACCAGAAGACAGACTCGCAGAGGCCCAGATCCGTCTACAAAATTCTTTCCAAAACCGGGAGGCAAACTGAGGACCCCTATCTGAAACCACATCAACCGGCAAACCATGGAGACGGAAGACGTGATCCACCATCAGTTGGGCTGTCTCCCGGGCGGAGGGCAATTTGGGCAGGGGAATGAAATGAACCACTTTGGAAAAGCGATCCACCACCGAGAGAATAACTGCATTACCCTTCGAGGGGGGAAGCCCAGAGATGAAATCAAGGGCGATGTGTGACCATGGACGGGAAGGAATGGGAAGAGGACGAAACAGACCATCAGGCGGGCGATTCACAGGCTTACATTGGGCGCAAGTGGGGCAGGCCAACATGAACTGTCTGACATCCGCGGCCAGTGTGGGCCACCAGAAATGCTGACGGATGGCAAACAACGTTCCCCGAATCCCTGGATGGCAGACCAGCCTGGACCCTTGTCCGGTCTCCTCTACTCACCGTTCGATACCCCAGGAGAGAGCCCCGACCACCACCCCTTTATTGGGGCCCCGAACAGACGCGAGAGAGCATCGGGCTTGACATTCTTGGACCACGGCCGGTATGAGAGTGTGAAGTTGAACCTGCCAAAGGAGAGTGCCCAGCGGGCCTGGCGCGAGCTCAGCCTCTTGGCCGAACGGATATACTCGAGATTCCTGTGATCTGTCCAGACCAAAAAGGGGTGCGCTGACCCCTCCAACCAATGACGCCACTCGCCCAAGGCCAATCTCACCGCCAACAATTCTCTATTGCCAATGTCGTAGTTACGTTCTGCAGGGCTGAGATGGCGAGAGAAGAATGCACATGGGCGCGGAGGGAACTCTGAGATAGAACTGCACCAACCCCGACGTCCGATGCGTCAACCTCGACAATGAACTGGGACTCAGGATCTGAAACCAACAGAAGAGGTGCAGAGACAAAACGGGACTTTAAGGTATCAAAGGCTACCTGAGCATCCTGGTTCCACCTGAAGGACACCTTGGTTGGAGGTTAACGCTTTGAGCGGTGCAGCGATCTGACCAAAACTCCTGATGAACCGCCGATAAAAGTTGGCGAAACCCAGGAAATGCTGCAGAGCTTTACGGGAGTCAGGGACGGGCCACTTAGCGACAGCCTCTATCTTAGCAGGGTCGGGTTTGATCCCCCTGGAAGAGATGATGTGGCCAAGGAACGTAACAGACTCTGCGTGGAATTCGCATTTATCCACCTTGACAAACAACTGGTTCTCTAACAGATGCTGGAGGACCCATCTAATGTGCTGGGTGTGTAATTGGAGAGAGGGGGAGAAAATAAGAATATCATCCAAATACACAAAGACAAATTGATTAATCATGTCACTCGCTATTGACGAGACCCTGGAAAACGGACGGATTATTGGTAAGACCAAACGGAAGAACCAGATACTCGTAGTGTCCCGAGGGAGTGTTGAATGCCGTCTTCCACTCATCCCCCTCCCGAATGCGTACCAGATGGTAGGCGTTGCGGAGGTCTAATTTGGTGAAGACCCGAGCTCCCTGCAACAATTCAAAAGTAGAAGACATTAAAGGTAGGGGGTACCTGTTCCTTACCGTAATGTCATTCAAACCTCTATAATCAATACAAGGACGTAGGGAGCCATCCTTCTTCTGAACGAAGAAAAACCCCGCGCCGGCGGAAGAGGAGGAATGGCAAATGAGCCCAGCCTGTAGTGATTCACGTATATACTTGTCCATGGCCTCTTTTTCAGGACCGGAAAGGGAATACAAACAACCCTTAGGCAGAGATGTACCTGGGAGAAGGTCTATGGCACAGTCGTAGGGACGATGCGGAGGAAGCGAGGTGGCCCGGGACTTACTGAAAACCGCACGAAGGTCGCAGTACTCTGCCGGGATGCCGGTCAGGTCAGGAGGATCCACCTGTGAAACACAAGACACAGAGACAGGAGAAAAGGCAGGACCTAAACATGACACATGACAGGACTGGCTCCAGGCTAAAATAGAGTTATTGACACAGTCAATCTGCGGGTTGAGCTGTAGCAACCACGGATGTCCTAATATTAACGGAGCCTTAGGGGAGTCAATAATTAATAGTTCAAATTAAAGTTCAATTCAAGTTTATTTGTACAGCACTTTTCACGATACAAATCATTGCAAAGCAACTTTACAGCAAATTAAGTTTCTACAATATTAAGTAGTAGCTTATCAGTGGTGACTGTCAGTTAATGTGCATATGGCAGAAATGTACGGAAAAATCAATTAAAGACGTAATCAAACAGACGATGAACACTATTAACAGCAATTATTATCTAATGCAATCAAACTTATAGCAAAATGTGGTAGTTCTGTATGTTGTTTCAGGGTTGGCATCATCTGAGGTCCTCTGAGGGGTTGGCATCATCTCCTCTCAGGTGTTCTGGATCCAGACTGAAGCTTGTGTAAATCCTAGTTACCACGGGATGTCAATAGTTCAATCTCCTCACAATGGTTAACAGAAAGTAAAAAGCTTACATGAGATGTGACGTGAGTAATGGTGGTAAGGGGATTTCCCGCAAGCAACCATGCCGTAATGGGCTCGTCGAGGGGGATGGTAGGAATGCTCCACTCGTGAGCCAAGGCTGAATCTAGGAAATTCCCCTCAGCTCCCGAATCCAGAAGGGCGTGACCAATGTGTGAACTCCCCTGGAAAGAGAGTCGAAAGGATAGCTGAGTGCGTGTAGCTGGAGAGTTGGAACAAGGAAAAGCGCCCACCATGACACTCCGTTTCACTGGTGGGCCTTGGCTTTTAACGGGCATTGAAGGACGAAATGGCCAGCCTTGCCACAGTATAGGCAAAATCCTTGGGTTAGGCGCTCCAGCTTCTGCTGCGGCATAAGCCGGAGATGACCCAGCTGCATGGGAAAAGAAAAGGACTCCAGGTGGCGCCACAGAGCAGTAGATTGATAGCGTTGACTGTGGCGGTTGAGACTACCCTTCATACGGAGAGCGAGATTGATTAAATTATCCAGCTCCCGGGGAAGGTCCACAGCAGCTAACTTGTCAGCGATCGCATGATCCAGCCCCTCGAGGAAGCGAGTGCGCAGCACGCCCTCATTCCAGCCGCAAGCAGCGGCTAGAGTCTGGAACTGTATTGCGTAATCGGTGACAGAGCTCTGAGACAGACACGACAACTGAGCCGCCGCCACCTCATCTCCCTGGGCTGATCGGTCGAACAGCCTCGCCATTTCCTGGTGAAAATCCTCAAAAGCCGCACAACAGGGAGCCTGAGAGTTCCATACAGCAATTCCCCATTCGCGTGCACGGCCCGTGAGAAGTGTGAGAACGTATGCCACTTTAGCCTCCTCAGTGGCGTAACGTCAAGGCTGTAGTGAAAACACCAGAGTGCACTGGGAGAGAAAGGCTTGGCAGGCATTCGGATCGCCATCATAAATCGGCGGATTGTTGGCATGAGGTTTGGGCTCAAGAGGAATACCAGCGTGGAGGGCGGGACCCCGGATTGCAGTCTCCCGCTGAAGATCGTCGACCCGCATGAGGAGCTCAGCAACTCGGGCATTAAGAGTGTCCACCTCATGAGCTGTGGTGTTGAGTTTGTTAGAATGCTGGCCTAGCAACACTCTCTGTTGAACGAGAGCGCAATGAGGCGGATCTGGTTCCGCTGAATCCATCGTTTGGTCAGACTGTTCTGTCAGGAAATAGGCTGGATTCAGATGCAGGTACAATAGTGCCATCATGAACATCACTGTAACGACAGTGGAGTCATTCAGATTCCTGGGCACCACTATCTCTCAGGACCTGAAGTGGGACATTCACATTGGTTGTTAAAAAAACCCAGCAGAGGTTGTACTTCCTTCACCAGCTGAGGAAGTTCAACCTGCCACAGGAACTGCTGAAACACTACTCCGCCATCACTGAATCCGTCCTCTGCACTTCTATAACTGTCTGGTTCAGCTCAGCTACCAAATCTGACCTCAGAAGACTACAGAGGGTAGTCCGGACTGCTGAGTGAATCATTGGTACAACCCTCCCCACTCTCCAAGAAATGTACTCATCCAGAGTGAGCAAAAGGGCTGGCAAAATCACTTTGGACCCCTCACATCCAGCACACTCCCTCTTTGAACTGTTGCCATCTGATTGACGCTACAGAGCACTGAGCACCAGAATGACCAGGCACAGAAACAAATTCTTCCCTCAGGCAATCCATCTCATCGGAGACACAACACACGGACAAGTTTACAGAATAAGTGAATAACTGCTGGTTTTCTGGTCAAACCTTCCTCTTTGCTTTGCAGATGTGTTTGTGTGGTTTATTGTTACTGTATTTTCGTTCTCTTTCTCCCTCACACACAGCTCAGGCTGAGGGCAGTACTGAAGATCCTGAGCTTGTTGGAGCCAGTTCAAAACCAATGGGGCTTAAATAATGATCACTATCTGTAGAGAAATGTCCAGAGAGCTAGAGGACATCTCTCTCTTGCATACCTTCTCAGATTTGTAGGTTGGCTAGTCTCTTTTTCAGTAGCAGCTACTTTTTTCACCCCTTCCTTGAAAGTCTGAACAGCACGTTCAGCTAGGCCATTTGAAGAAGGATGGTAAGGAGCTGACGTTACGTACTAAATGCCATTTTTCTTCATGAAGGTTTTGAATTCTTCACTTGAAAAGCATGTTCCGTTGTCTGGCACTTGCATTTTAGGCAGTCCCTGTGTACTGAAACACATTCTCAGTTTCTCAAAGGTACTTTCCAGGTTTGTGCACAATTTTGTATTGATATGCTAGTAACATCACAGCCTACCTTCGCACTCTGGGTGATCCTGTTTGAGGAACTGCTTTCGTTTCATTGAAAAGGTTAATCAAGGGCTTATGATCAGTGCAAATTGCAAATGCACATCTTTTGATAATCTTTGGATGCCAAAATCTTTGGATTTTTCCATGTCCACTGAACATCTTTTCTCATCAACAGAGGCAGGAGGCTAGTAGAGTTGCCAGATTTGGAATTAACTTATTATAATAGTTTATCAACCCCAGGTATGCTTTAAGCTCTGTGACATTCCACGGTTCAGGCGCTTCTTCAATGACTTTCACTTTCGTTCTTGTAGGATGCAGACCCTGTGCACCTACTTTGTGGCCTAAGTATTCCACCTTATCCACCAGGAACAGTAAACGTCTCTGAATCCGATTGTCATCAATGGCACAAACAAGACAATCCTTCAGCATTTGGTCTAAAATTGCTCCATTATTGCAGTCTTGTGCTAAACGATTCAACTCAGCTTCATACTCTGTCACGGTTTCTGTCAGCTTCTTCGTTCTCAAATCAAAATGAAATCTCGGTACAATCTCACTTGGTTGAGGATTAAAATAATTTTTGAGCATTGTTACCAGCTGTTGACAAGTCTTTTTACTTGGTTTTGTGTCACACTATAAGTCTGTGGTCTCACAACACTTAAGAGAATAGTTATTTGCTTACTCTCATCTTCAATTCCATTAGCTACAAAGAAATTGCTCTAGTATTTCAGAATACTCTTCTCATGTTTGGGCTTGGGCTTTTGCAATAAATGTTGATAGTTTTTACCATGGCAAGCACTCACATTTTCTTCAGAAAATTTACAAATCTAGTTATTAATTACTATAGATTCCATATGAACTTTAGCGCATAATTCATCCTGCGCCATTTGTCGCAAGCCTATGAATGAGGTGTAAAATCCCCCGGCTTGTTAAAGAGAGGTGTACTATGGCATTAAGCAATCAGGTGTAAGATGTTCGCACAGCAGGTGAAAATCGGGCGAAAAGACTTAAAATTGGATGGTGTTATGGGGCTGACAAGACGTGAGACGTGCGGATCCATAAGCAAGTTTTATTTAAAGCAGAGGAGGTCAGAAACACAGGCAGGGTCGAAACAGTGGCAAACAGGTATATGGCGGGCAAGACACAAGAATAATCCTAGGGCTAGCAAAGGTCCATGAATGCCGAACAGAATCAAAAGGGGCAAGACTAAAGGGAGAAATCCAGGAAAACAGGCGAAGATCAAAACTGAGAAAACAGACAAGGCAAGGCAAAACTAGGCTAGGAGGCTAACGGGGCTCTGTAGAGTAGCTATCAAATGATAGGCGCTAAACAATACTCGGCCAAGGGAAGGGATCAGAGTGAGTGTTAAATAGTGAGTGAGTGATATGAAACAGCTGTGTGCAATCAGTGAACCAGCTGTGTGCAATCAGTGCAATGAATGATGGGATATGTAGTCCGGGGTGATATGCCACAGTGTGTAGTGCGAGAGTCAATGAAATGGGAAGGGTGACCTCTGATGGCTAGCAGATGGAAGTTCATGGACCGGATTCGTGACAGATAGAAATTTGCATCATAGAAACTTGGGTGTGGGATCATTTCACAACACAACATGAATACATAATGAACAAGCCATATGTCTGCACCAGAACATAATAGAGCCATAAGGATGGGCTCTTGTTATTAGGGTGGTTATCTAGATTGTAAATGTAACTATTATAACTCTGTAGCCACACCCTAACAACCATTTAGAGGACCCTGAATAGCAACATGAAGAGAACATATATCTGAGCCAGACAACATCATACTGATATAGAGGTTGGCTTTCTTGCAATCACATACAGTCTCCTAGCAACTGCCGAAAACTGATTCATGATTTTGATATCTCACCTGAAATCTTGAGAGTATATGGGTCTGAGAGTATTTCTGTGAGTAACTAAACAATCTCCACTCTCTGTTGTCATCTTTATTCAGGAGTGATGTAGTGCTGGAGTCCTGGAGTTGATATCTGGAATCTGATATCGACAGTTTAACACCAGCCTGATTGACCCAGAACAGCTGAATTCCCTCAGAACGGATCCAATCATCACAAGAGACTCTAGCATATGATTACAACTGATAGGAGAGAGTCACAGAGCGGCCTGCACTGATCTCAGTCTGTGAGGATGAGGATGATGATGAAGAGAATGGAACACAAAATAACACACAAATCATAGACTTTTCAATCATAATGAGAGTTTAAATTAAGAAATTGCCCTTTTTAAATTGATTACATAATTGTAAAATTAGCATTATCAGAGCATCAGTTCCTTGTTTTGGTCTTGTCCATTCAAATCTGTCCATTGTTGGCAGAAGTATAAACCTATAGTATTCCTTTGTGATGTTTTTCATGTTCAGAAAGCAGTCAGACCCCAGATTCAGTCTCATGTCTCTCTGTGTCATTCTTCTTATATTAATCAATGAAAACATAAAGCATACCAGACTCCTAATATGGAAATAATTTTAGCATCAGTATGTTCTGTATGTAACACAATAATAAACTGAGCATGTTCAAATGAACTCTTTCCCAGACTGTATAGGCTATATTATTATTAGTTTCACGGGATGCTGTTACATTCTAGAAATATAATCATTGAATTATTAATGATAAAATTGGTTAACCTGAAGGTTTCAACCATCCATGATTCACATAGTAAACAAATTCGTTTTTAAAATATTTTGACATGATTAACATCAATTCCAGCTTGCTCAAATAAAAAGTATTTGCACACACTACATGAGCATCTAAGTGTTTCTACACATGAATTATAACATGCTGATTTTCTCTCTCCAGATATGAGAAAATAGATCAGTCTCAGAGTCCTTTATTAACACTACAAACACCAAATACTATAGCACATTTCCTCTTTAATTCCCTGATAATTCTCAGTTGGTTGGATTTGTGCACTGGGACACAGGCTGTGCTGTTTAAAGCTCTTCAGAGATGCTTTTAAAGGCATCTACTTTGAATTTAGTATTTTATTAACACCTTGGTATGTCGTTATGAAAGTCAGTAAAATATTTTGAGCCAGCACTACCATTTGGTCAAAAAATATGTTGAAATTTCCAAAAATGCTGACAGCTTTTAATTTTCCCTATTGTAATAAAAATGGTCTTGATAGATTGCTCGAGTCAAACAGAGTACATTAATACCAATGAAGCCATACATTTCTTAAATTATTTTTCGAACTCCTCCTAGACTGTTGGTCTGAATTTCATCAAATTCAATTCAGAACATCTTTAGACCATGCCAGCACAAAATTATGGGTTTACCAAACTGTTATAATTTAACACAGCAACAAATTTGATGGCATGATGCCAAAACGATTTTATCTCTGCAGCGCTTTTCCATATTGATGCCAAACATTTGGCCTGTCCCAACTGTTACTCTTGCACAATCACTAAGCACAGTTACACAGAGACTAGTTTATCTCTCAATGACATTGATTAGTTGATTCAGGGGCATTTAATTAGAGTTTTAAAAAGTGGCTCTCCAGATTCAGTAATGAGGAAACTGATGTAGCCAAAGCACATTCATTTCTGCATGTTTGCACAGACTAGTGGTTCCCAAATCTGTTCCTGGAGCCTCCCCAACAATGCACATGCTGAATGTCTCCTTTGACACCAAATTTGTTTAAATTCTAACTAGTTAACTATAAATTAAACAAACAAAATTTTTCTTCAAAGGGCACTCTCTTTATAGCGCAACTGAACGAGCTCATTCGTGCGAAAAACCCTGATATAGGCTAATCAATGACTAACCATATATTGCACATTGAATATCTTATTTACATGTGTGTTTGCTTTTTTTCCTTGCTATACTGGGGAGATCTGCGAGTGTGTAGAACTCATAAACTTGCAAAGACATCACAGATTATTTTGACAGTTGACTGGAAGTGACTGAGCTGGCTTATCTAAAACCAGAAAGTAGCTTCAGTTATTTTCTTATAATTTTGTAGGGGAATTTACAGTTAAAACCCAAGGACCAGGTGTTGAAATGAAGACCAGGAGTCAAAGATGCAATTGAAGAAAAATTTACTGAAGAAAATAGTTTGCAGTTTCATCAGCAGAAGCCAGCTTCAATACTTGGGATGGAGTTCATAGGCCGCTCTGCGTACAACTCAAAATCACCAACAATTATACCCTGACAGAGGATGCTAATTGCATCAATGCATAAGTAAGCAAAATTCTGATTGGTTCCAAAACCTAGATAAACTTAGTTTCCACATATGGACGTAAACGCTTCAAGCATATCTCCAAATTATTATTGCAGGCGTCAGCAAATGAAGAAGAAGACACCTCAGCTCGGGTCAGGATGGCGGCAGGAGACAGTCTTCTCATTTAACACAGAGAATAGATGCCGACACACACATATACACACCGAGCCCTTATCTGCATCTGCAAGGTTTTCTAGCTTCTAGCGAGTATCTTATCAGTATGGTTGGTTACACACATACTATGCAGCCAACAATCTTGGAGAATAGAAATACAGGATCGATTTTTAATATCTGTTATTCAACATCTAAATGTCACAGTTCTCTTCGTCTAAATGTCACAGCTCACATAGATGGTAGGTCAGCCTGACCCCCTTTCCATGGCCTTGTGACCCTAAGGAAAGAAATACACACCTGTTACTCTGATCACTTCTAAAAAGGATACTGTATATGCACACTTCAATCTATACTAATATAGATGGCTCTACTTTTTAAGTCAATCATCAGGCAATCTTTTCTTAAGGTGTGTGTTTAGCCCCATTGTACAGACTTTATTTGATTTATTTTATTGCACTAATTCTGGATGTACTGGTGCTCATTATGTGTGTGTATGTGTAATGCATTTATCCCCTTGGGGCTTGCCGTAGATAGGCAATGGGTCATGTGCACTTTCCGCTCTAGAGTGTCACAGGTTTTTAAGTTCGCTCTGGTGTATGTGTCAGAGAATAAAAAGTTAAGAAGAGTTCAGACGCTCTCATTTTTATTGTTTTCTTATTCCTGAGTGTTTAGGCGAACCCTGCACGAACGCTCGGTCACACACACACTCACACACACACACACACACACACACACATA
>NW_015506067.1:209317-221780 GCF_001515645.1 Sinocyclocheilus grahami
AGGTCCATATATATTTGGACACAGGCACAATTTGTATTATTTTAGCTGCTGACCAAACATATTCAAGTTACAGTTACATAATGAATAATAAAGTGAGCACTCTGAGCTTTAATTTGAGGGTAATCTCGTCAAAATTGGAGGAAAGGTTAAGGAATTACAGCTCTTTAATATATACATCCCCCCTTTTCTCAAGGGACCAAAAGTAATTGGACAGTTGACTCAAAAGCCATTTAATGGACAGATGTGGGCTATTCCTTCATTATTTCTACATCAATTGAGCAGGTAAAATGTCTGGAGTTGATTCTGTTGAAAGTGTGAAATTTGCATTTGGAAGCTGTTGCTGTGAACCCACATCATGCAGTCAAAGGATCTCTCCATGCAAGTGAAACAGACAATTGTTAGGCTTCAAAAACAAAACAAATCCATAAGAGAGATAGCAGGAACATTAGAAGTGGCCAAATCAACAGTTTAGTAACAGTTTAGTACTGGTGAGCTCAGAAAAAGGCCTGGATGTCCACGGAGGACAGCAGTGCTGGATGCTCAGAGAATCCTCTCCATGGTAAAGAAAAACCCTTTCACAACATCCAGCCAAGAGAAGAAAGTCACTGTGAAAGTCTACAATCAAGAGATGACTTCACCAGAGCAAATACAGAGGGTTTGGTAATTAGGTAATTCCTAAACATTTTATGTTATATTTTTGTTCAACCCCTTGAAGCTGAAAATCTTTACTTCAATTTCATCTTGATTGTTTCATTTTAATTCTATTCTGGTGGCATGTGGCTTACAGAGCCGAAATTATGAAAATATATATGGACCTGGCTGTATATATATATATATATATATATATATATATTAGGGATGCACCATATATATATATATATATATATATATATATATATATATATATATGTATGTAATGGATTACAATCAACCCAAAATTATTCAGACAGTATGGCAGTATTTACACAACTATCAATACTTAGTCTGCCAACCCTTAGCCTTAATGACAGCCTGTAGTCTCCTGGGCATGCTGTCAGTCAGCTGCATGCAAACCTTTTTTTTCCCAGACTCGGCCTGAATAATTTTTGGCCCCAAATTTGTATCAGTTTTACTGGTAGTCCACTGTATGACGAATTTTTGGGTATAATTTGTCACAGTTTATTTTTATTTTGCTATCCTCGCTTACATAAATGAACTATAGTGTCCTACACTCACTAGTAAAAAAATAATTGGTTTGATTTTTGGTTTGACTGTATATCCTTCGGTTATTTTCACACTTAATTATGCTCATTAAAATGTATTTTACAAGTTTTTGTTACTTTCACGCTTCATTTTTCGCTCTCTCTATGGTAGGCAACATCATCTTTAATTTAATAGCATTAGAGCTGCTCCATTGCAGCGGCTCAGTACTGTAATCACGCGCTTTGCTGTAATAATGCAGGGAACCACTCGCTATAAATCTCCTAACTGTGATATTTTCAGAAATAGAAGTCGCGTTTTTTTCATCTGAAACGTGCTGCAGTTTATTTTCCAAAGCCACTCATATACTGCAGAAACACTCATGAAGCAAGCAAAACACGCGCAACGCGTGCAGGTATTTGTACTGATGCAGAATAGTACAGCCTAGCGCACTTCACACAAGCTGCTAGATTCACTTCCGCCAGAAAGTCGTGTATGCCTAAGGTTAAAAATAAATTATGTTTATAGTGCTCAGTATCGGCCCGATACCGACAGGTGCATCCCTAATATATATATATATATATATACAGGGGCGGTTTCTCCATTAGGGCGATTGGGCGACGCACCACCAAAGCGCGAAATGGAGGGATTTTTTCTTTCACATTTAACCACAGTGTTATGCTAGCTTTCACTATTCTAGACTGTTTGTTCTGCCTCTAAATAGCCCAATCAGCGTCAAGTCTTGTTTTGTGTAGTACCGCCCCTTTTTGGGCGATTTCTGACAGACTGAGAATCGCCCCAAGTGCTCTCGCAGACTTCCATACACAGATTATTTTTTTCGAACTGCAGGCACTGCAATGCAATCTCTATATAGGCTTAGATCTCTGCCACAATTCTGCATGTGAAAGATCATATTTTGAGCGCACAAAAGTGCCTTTTGCACGCGCGCGATCTGAGTTTTGTGAGCGCACAAAGTGATGTTTTATTAACAAGTTTCGGGAGGAGCGCGCACAGATAATTAACACGGCCAGTTCATCATCAGTAATTACACCATCTATCCAATCAGCTCAAGAGAGAACCTCTATAAATAATCAAAGCAGCCTTACCTCCATTATCTCCCGTCCTTAGCATCCTAGCACCATGTCAGACATCGAGCTTTTCCCGGACGATAACGAATTCGACACCACGGGTCCTCCGGCGTCTTCAGCACACCAGCGCTCCGCAGGACACCATAAGCGAGCCCGCGGCTGCAACTCGGGGCCGCCGGCCCTCCCGCGCCGCCATCGCGCATACCTCCAGGCACCGAGGCACGCCATCACCTGCGCCTTCAAGGCGTCAGCCACCTTCTCCAGCGTCCTCCTACGCCTCAGCCCTCTCCCCCGCCCCAGCTGCGGAGAAATGGACCGTGGCAGAACTACGCCAGACGAATCAGTGGTCTGGCGTTTGCAAGTTAGACTCCTAAAAAACACCTTTGCTCTGCTTTGCTCATGTGCAAACAAGTGTGCGCACAACCGCAGATGATTTATTTTCCACTCAAGTCGAGGCTGGTGTGTGCGATACAGGATCGTCTGCGATAATATGGTAAGTGTTGTTTTAATGATGTGTGATCTGACATTATCAATAGGCTATATCACCAAATCACACACAAGAGTGCACACAAAATTCAAAATTCCAGGCATTCTAAATTGTAGACTGCAAAAATGCTTCTGTATGCTTACATTTATATAATTTAATATAGTTAACTTAATCTAGCCTATATCACACAAAGAGTACCGTTTTTCTGCAGATATCAGCATGAACACATTTAATAAATAAATTAAATAATAATTTTTATACAAGTTCAGTAAAGCAATAAATGACTTACATTTTAGACATAATATTGCTGCATCTGTAACTGCACTTTAAATGCATTGATGTCCCCTTAGATACATAAACTGTGTAGATACATCTAAATGCTATTTCAGATGTAGATTCCAGAAATGTTTTCTTGTGCTGGAATGAAAGACACTAAGTACCGGATGAAGTGCTTCTTATTCTTACCCAAAAATACAAAATGGAAGAAAGAGTTCAAACTGAACACAATCTTGCTACTCAAGCTGTGTATGAACATTTTTAATATTGTTTATTTTCTTCTTTTTTTCTTTTTTTTACTTGTACTTTTACTTTCAATACTTAAGTACGTTTTAGATTTAAAAAATACTTTTCGTACTTAAGTACAATAAATATCACATACTTTAAGACTTTTACTCAAGTAATATTCTATGCGGTGACTTCAACTTCTACCAAAGTCATTTTCTTGTAAGATATCTGTACTTTTACTTGAGTATGGCTGTCAGGTACTTTATACACCACTGGTGCTCTCTAAATGCCAATGGCTCGCTTGCTCAACACAACCCAGTGTTACAATATGCCATAATTACAGCCAATCAGAGACAAGGCTGCTAAATTCTGATTGGCTGCCTTGACAACCAATCACATAATTCCTTGCATTACCACAACAGCAGAAGAGGGAAAAAAACAGTGTATGCATTCCACATTCCCTTGCATAATTTGTATATAGCACATCTGTACATTCAATATGTTGTCTATTGTCTTTTTGTCTATTGTGTATTGTTTTCACATATTTATTTTTAATCACTTGTTTATTTTGTTATCTGTGTCTTGTCACTTGTTATTCTGTCTGTGCACTGGAAGCTTCTGTCACCAAGACAAATTCCTTGTGTGTGTAAGCACACTTGGCAATAAAGCTCTTTCTGATTCGGATTTCTGCTTTCGATTCTGATTCTTTGAGTATCTGGAGGAGCTGGACACATTCATATAAAATTGTCTTGATGAACAAGTCCTGAAAGTCCATGCAATGTTTCTGTGAATAATAAATCAAGGCAAGGAATCTCTCTATGTAGCTTATGTATGTATGTGTACTGCATTTCAAGAAATGTTTATCTGATCATTCAACTGTTCCTTTATGATAGTTGGAACATATCTCTTGTTGAACATATATTTTTGTAAAAAAAATTTTTTAATTATTTTTGCATAATTCTTAAAATTAATTTTGTAAACAAATAAAAAAAATTTTATTTTTGTAAACAAATGAAGCAAGGGATGTCTGTTTATTCATCTTTAAGTATGTGGAGGACCTGGACACATTTGTGTGTAAAATGTGTAAAGACCATCTGCCGTGCGACTCCACCGGGCAGGGACACCAGCAAGGGACAAAAGTATCGCCTTTGACTCATCCTCTTTTCTGATTTTATTACATCTATTTCTAGTCATTCAAGACTAAACCTAGGCCCTGACAGAGACGTGGATCAAACCAGAGGACACTGCTACTCCTGCAGCACTCTCCAATCATTTCTAATTTCTCATCCCATCCCAAAGAGGCACAAAATCACTTTCACAGACTTTTAAATTAAATATTCTCTCCTGGTGCGAGACCTGCCCAACTCAATCCGAGCAGCTGAGTGCTTAGCCATCTTCAAGAATCGGCTAAAACACTCTTCCATCTTTATTTGACCTTCTAACTTTAGCACTGTCTATTCTAATTCTATTCTTTAAAAAAAAAAACTTGTCTCTCTGAGACTTGCACTCTATTGATTTACTAACTGCTTGTTTTCTTAAAAAAAAAAACTAACACTAGCTTCTCTATTATTTTTTGTATTCTATCTATGTTCTCTTTTTATTTATTATACAATTAACAAAAAGCAAAAAAGGCCTCTAACACTAGTTTGCTCTTTTCTTTTTCTTTTCTGTTCTGTTTCTATCTATCTTTTTATTTATTATATTATTTAAAAAACAACAACCTTGCTATGTGAACTGAGCAAGGCTAACTGAGACTTGTTATAGCACTTGCATATTGCTCTTTTGTTGATTTTGATTGCTTCCATTGTCCTCATTTGTAAGTCGCTTTGAATAAAAGTGTCTGCTAAATTACTAAATTTAAATGTACTCAGTGTAATCCAGAACACACTGATTTAACCCATTGTTCCTTACATCTATGTTTGATGAATTTATTTATATCATGAAGGAACCATGTGGCTAGAATAACTATCCTGAGAAAAAGATGCAGTACTGATGCGGTTCAGTATATTTTCACAATGTCTGAGTTAATTTGAATCCCTTGAACTTATTTTCATCATCACTTCATTCACTAGCTAAATGCTTTATGTCTTAAAGTTTTTGTAATTTCATCTTTCAACTGCTGGCCTGCATGCAGAATTTGTCCAAGATTTCAATATAAGAAGAGGACGTGTTTTTGTACATTTTATTTTTTTCATACTATAAGTCATTTATTACAAGCACATGACGCATGTAATGATCACAGAATTATGTAATAACATTTTCATTAGATGTTTAAATGTTTAAAAAACTGATTAAACATGTTATGAAAAAATTTAAAACATGATGGTACACAAACTTCCACATTACACATTACATATCCTTTTTGAACGGTAAAAACATTGAATTCAACTCACTTAACTGTAGGGGCCAGTAATGTTGCAAATGATACCTTTGTTTGCATTATTAAACAGCAGATAATTTTATAATCTGAATTTATTTATTATTTGTAACTTAGTTACAACTTATTTCTTATACTCATTTAATCATGTTAGTATCTACAGCTAATTTAACCTCTAAACATACAACAACAACTACAAATAAATCAATAAAAAAGTATAAAGCTATAAAACAATTCAGTTTAGTTAGAAGTTGCATATTTTTTCAATAAAAATGTCTACAATTAAAATGTAGAAAATGTAAATGGTTTTAGGATTTTTCCTGCTCTGTAGAACAGTATACTTTTAGATTGAATATTGTCCTCTTTGAGGTGTTGACATATAGATGTATAATAGAAACTAATTTCTGGCTGTGCTCTGAGGAGATTCTGAGAGGAAACGGAAGATTTGCATTCATCTTCTCCATTAGATGCATTGACCCAAACTCTCAATAGCATCCTGTTTTGAATATTTTTTCCATTCATCTGGGATCTTACCATATCCATCAAATGTTTTATTGCAATATTTCTCCAGATCTTTCTGGAATCTGCACACAAACCACTTCCAGTAGGGCAGTTCAGAGAGGTCAGGGGTGATGCTCCAGTCTGTATAAACTCCTCCTGCTCTTCTATGTTCTCTCAAAGGGAACGTTCCATCTGGTTCATCCTGATTACATGCCACTAATTTGGTGCAAATAACAGCACAGAGATACTGAGCTTGAGAGAAATGCCACCCTTTAGTTCCTCTCACTCTGTGGAAAGCAACACTGTGATCTCCATCATGGTTTTCTACAGTGTTGGTGCAGAACGGAAACTGAGCCCAACAGCACCAACAGAAGTCATCAATCAGAAGCTCATCTGGTCTGAATTTATAGTCCAGCTTTACTGGAAATGTCTTTGTGTTGAATCTACTGCTGATCTCAGACATTATAGCAGGAAGTTCTTTATCTATCACATCTTCTAGGAGTTTCACTTCAACATCATCATGTTTCACTCCACTGAGGTCTTTTTCAGAGAAGATCAGCTCATCTGAGAGCTGCTGTGTGAAATTCTTCAACCACAAACCAACATCTCCTCTGCTGACTTGAACGTATTCAGTAGATTCATGAGATGCTTTCGTGATCTTCTGCTGCAGGAGTTCAATGTTCTCCTTCATCCTGGGTAAAACACTGACACTGAACTGATCAGTGATGTACCGACTGACTTCACATCTGATGAAACTCTTGAAATGATCTCTGGGATTATGAATGTAGTTCATGTATTTGTTGAAATCTTCCTCTTCTGCCAGTGTCTTTAGGATGTCTTTCTCCAGATTTGCTCTGCTTCCATTCAGTGATTCACAGTTTGATCTCATTTCATCTGCTAAATCTCTGGCAGTCTTCTTGTAGACACTCTGCTCAATGGGCTCTTTAAGTTTCTGACAGATGATCTCACCAAAAATAGCAGCTGATGTTTCTCCATGACAGTATTTCTGGAAAATTGTATAGTACTCTTCTCTCTTCTTCTCAACATATATTACAGGATCATTGGCTTCCCTGAACAGTCTGTGTTGGTCAGTGATCATCTTGTTTGCTCTCATATAGATGGAAAGAACCAAATCCATGAAGAAATTAATCTTGAACACATATTTCACTTGTCCTATCTGATGTTCTGTTACTCTCCTCTTGATGTAACCTGTGAGTTTTTGAATGCAGCTGATGTTGTAGCCCATCTTTGAAATGTTAAATGACTGAATCATTGTGTCTGTCTGCAGAGCAACATCTGTGACTAATGATCTGATCTGGGCTTCATCCGCTGGAGACAGAATTCGAGCAAATCCATGTGTTTCTTTAACTCTTTTTGTGGACTTTCTGAAAAGAACATATTCTGAATAAGTCGACACAGTAAAAATATCACAGCTCTCACTGTAATGGTGAGCAATTTTGTAGATGTCACTGAGGATGTGTATCAAATCTGTCATTATGTCAATGTCTTTGATTGGAGGAATTTCTGTGATGATCTTATTCACTCTCTGTTCCCAAAACAAATCAAACTCTTTCTTCAGTCTTTCCTCATCATTTGCTTTGTCTTTACATTTTAAGGCAAGTTGTTTGCTTGTTTCATAGAGAGAATTTTCATGATGTGTCCTCTGGGCATCAATATTTTTCTTGAGGTCTCGCTGCTGAAGAATCTCAATTAATTTCCTCTTTGTTTCCCTCACAATGTTTTCCTGAAGTTCTTTAATTTTGAGGTCAAATGTTGCTTTCCACTGAATCAGTTTATCTCTATCTCTGACTTTCTCAAAGAACTCTGACATTGATTTTTTCACTTCTTCATTTGTCTTCTTCAGTTCTCTTTTAAGATCAGTTTCCTCAGCCTCATGGATTGTTCCATTTTCTATTTTGTTGTGTAGTTTGTTCTCAGTTTCCATCATGGCACTGCGAAGACTCCAGGACCACTTATTGTATTCGGGCTCCAGTGTCCTGTAGGCTGAAATCTCCAAAGCATTGAAACTGAAGCTGAAGATAAATTGTTCCTTCCGTAAAGCCTCCCAGAGATCTTTAATACAGACTTTTAAGTCTATCAGCATCATTCCATGTGATTTTGAGGCAAAAGCCATAATAGTTTCCTTCAGTTCTTGAATGCTCTCACAGTAGTTTGGGTTTGGTGGTGCCACTGGTGGTCTGCCCTCCCAGAGCTGAGCGAAATACTTCACATAATTTTGTATATCAAATTCAGTGACATCACTGAAACATTCTGCATCACATTCTTCCTCTTTAGCAGTGACTTTTGTCATTTCATCCAGTTTCATCTGCAGTCTTCTCCTTCCCTCCATGTTTTTCTCTCCAGCTGTGATGTCTGAAACATTCTGATGCACAAACACACAACTGCGATTCAGTCTGACTTTCTTCATCCTCATGAAGGCCTGAACAACAATCTGAAGAATGTCCTGCATCTCAGCAGGATTTTCTCTGAAGAAGTTGATCAAAGTGAGATTTGCAAGACCAACAACAAATGTGGCCAGTTCATTGTCATGATGTCTTGTTGATCTTCCAGTCAGTTCTAGAGCATGAAGACCCTCAATATCAACAACCAGAATATAGTCGATCTTCATATGTGTTTTCATCTCATCTGACACTTTGACCAGCTGCATGAAAGCTCCTCTGGTGCATCTGCCAGCACTGACGGCAAACTGGAGACCAAACATGGCATTCAGCATGGTGGATTTCCCAGAGCTCTGAGTCCCTAAAACTGACAGCACAAAGACTCTCTGGTCTCCCAGTTTCTGGATGAGTTCATCTAGCACAGCAGAGATCCAGATCACAGGAACATGAGCAGCATCTCCATCCATCAGCTCCAGTGGAAATCCAGAGATCATCATCTCTGCTGCAAGACTTGGGAGAGAAGAGAAGTGAACCTGCAGGTCTTTCTTAATCTTCCTCACAGATGAACATGATTCATAGATCTGACCGATCTCCCTCATGATGTGCTCCAAACCAAAAGCTGCAGCTTGAAGTTCCTTAGATACTCTGTCAAGGTCAATTTGTACAGTTGTCAGTTGCTCAGATGTATTTTTGTTATCATTCATTGTTAAGACTGTTGACCACATTTCATTATACTTATGATGTAGAGCAGAAAGGTCAGCTGAGATATATTCATCCAGGAGGATTGTGAGCCATTTAATGAAAAACATCTTTTCATGTTCAGCATCTGTGTTCATTTCTTTAATGAAGAGCTTCACAAACTCACTTATATCAGATGCGTGCTGCTGTTCACGGATTGTCTTCAAGTCTGTTTGTTTTCTACTGATGTCCATTTCTATCTCATCTGCTTGAGGTTGATGTAGTTCTTTGTTCTTCTGACTCCACTGATGCCACAGTTTCCCCTGATGAGGCAGAAATGATTCTTTGATTCCTCTCAGATCTTTCTTCTCCAGTAAACACATCATCTGCTGTGCTGCTTCTCTTCCTCTCCTGCAGTCCTCATCAACTTCCTCATCTACTCTGATATCTGAGTGTTTGGACACATCTTCAAGTCTGAAAGTGGAAGATGATTCTGAGAGACAATCATTTATAGCTCTTCTGAGCTCTTCAGAAACATCCGACTGATTTCTGTTTTTCAGACCAATCCGATATTTTTCCTTCAACACAGTTACAGCCGTTTCATCCTCAGTAAAAATACAAATAAATGGCTTTGAGCCCTTATGGAGTTCATCAAGTTTTTTCATGCTTCTGTCATACCTCTGAAGTTGTGATAGAAGAACAACATTGACTGAGGCCATTTCAGTGAGGATCTGCAGCTGTTTCTCATTGGCTGCTGCATCACCGTGTAGATTACAGAAGGCAACACAGTCAGTGAATTTATCATCATATGTTCCAGAGGGACAGAACCAGGAGATCTCCACCACTCCATCCATCAGGACTCTGGTTCTGCTGCTGCCTGGGCAGTTCCTGTGGAAGAATGTGTTGTGTTTCTCATTGATCAGACTGTTCATCAGCTGAGACTTGGATGAAGACACAGAGCCAAACCTGAAGAAAAACACCATTGGAGTTTGTGCTTTGTAGATCGGCTGGGTTTGACTGATGATTTCATTGTTTTTGTTTCTCATCTTCCAGCTCTTGCTGATTTGTCTGAATGTCCAGAGAGGAAACTCAATCTGTTGTGTGAATGGATCAGGAACAAGCAAAGGCAGAGCGTACTGACACTGGGACAGTTTAGTCACCATTAGCTGCTTCAGGAAACCATCAGCACAATGAAACACAGCCATCTGAACATCCATTGGGTGGATTCGCTCAGACTGACTTTTTCTATCATTAGACAAAGACATTTCGTGAAAAATATCACCCTCTTTAGATGGGTCATAGTCTCGTTGTTGTGTGTGATCTTCCTCGTTGTTTTCTTTAGCTTTTAAGTATCTTGCTCTGTAGTCCATCATCAGTAGCTTTTGTATGAAAATCTGAATCAGCATCTCTTCAGCACAAGACTCATGGGACTGTAATGAATGTTCGGTTATCTGAAGAACATCTGCAACAGGTCTTAGTTTATTGTGGTGCCTGTCTTCAAGATGAAGTCTGTGAAATAGATTATATACCGTTTCAACTTTGATTCCTGTTGTTCCAATGTTCTTGCTTTTTCTCTGTTCAATAGAAAAAAAATACATTTATTACATAACTACTAGGTTCTTTGTATTTTGCTAAAAACACACACTTGATTCTAATGAACAACGGATTAAATCATGAAATTTACATTAAGTGGGTAAGCTATAATATTTCTGTTACCTAACATACTTCTAACCTAACATGTACTTATTGCCAGCTGATATTTAATGAATGATCATCTTACCCCTGTGGTAACGCTGATCACATCACTGTATATGGTGTAGTTGAGTTTCCCCACCGCTCCACATTTGATCTCATACTCAGTTTCTTCTCTCAGATCAGTCAGAGTAACTGTGTCTTGATCCTTCAGCACAGGTTCAGATCTCCAAACTGTGTCCTGCTTCGGTTTATACAGTAATCTGAGCCCCACTGTAGCAGGACATGATGGAGGAAACACCTTCAGAACCACACTCTGACCTTTGACCTCTTCAGTGATTGGACAGGCTGGTTTGGATGGAGGAATAAAGCAAAGAGCTTTATCACATCCATTTTCATACAGAACAATGCAGGAACCAGGATTATCCTCCATTTCATTTGAGGACACAATAAACGTGGCTGGTTTACAGTCTTCTGAATCAATTAAGTTCTTAAATATCTCCAAATAGCTCCTCATGGACTTTTGGGTCTCAGGAGTGAGCCAAGGCGTTTGCTTGAAATCAGGGCTCTTCTCATCAGTTTCTCCTTGTTTTGAAGGACTCAGATAGGCAGCTTGTTGAAGAAGAAGCACATCTGAGTGGTTCAGTGATGTGAATGTGTAACTGACCAGATTCCCAACCTCAAGATCCATCAAGATGGCATCTGTGTTAACTTCCACCTGCGCACCATAATCATTCAGCTGTCTGAGGACTGTTTTTATGATCACAGACTCTCTTTCTCTCTCTTTCAGCCATTCTGAAAGATCACTTCTTCTGAATGGCGATGTGTCATGTTCTTGTAGAAGATCAATCAGTGCGGTTTCCTTCATCACTTCTCCACGGATGTTTGGCAGCAAAGAGCCGAGATTCTTCATGAGCCTCAACTTGTACATGTAGCAGTTTTGCTTCATTTTCAGTATTTTATCATGAAATGCAGCAAATGTCTGAGCAGGCGAGTCTTTCAGAAGATCACTGCATTTCATCTCAGCTGTATTTAAACTCTCAATCACTGATTCTATCTTCATGATCAGATCTATGCTGATGTCTTTATGAAGTTTTGAAGCTCTTTTGTGAAGTTTGTCCAGAGGATAAAGCCAAACTCTCAGTGGAATCGCCAGCTCTTGATTATCTTTCAGCAGTTCTGGAAGATCAGTGAAAATTTTCAAAGCATCTTCAAAAGACGTTGGGTTAGACGGCAGCTGAAAGTCGCCATAAAATGTACATGTGAATTTTTTGACTGCAGTTTGCTGACTGTGATTCACCTTTAGATCAGCATTTGCACCCACTGAAACAGCACCCTGTAGTTTCTCAAGAGCCACTTTTACTTCTCCTTCTACTTTGCTTTTGTCCTCATCTGAGGAAACTTCTCTGTCAAACACAAAGCAGGCATCTGCTCCATAGAGGATTGCTGTCACCACATGCGTGGCTATATCAAGATCATCATCAGCCATATCTCTAAAAGGCAAATGGTTCACTGTCATTTCTTCAAATCGGCTTGTTGAATGATAATGTAATGTAAG
>NW_015506067.1:226032-244603 GCF_001515645.1 Sinocyclocheilus grahami
TTTTTTTTTTTTTTACAAACATTTCATTTTTTCTGAGAGACTACAAAAGAATGGGGACCAGCCTCATTCCCATTGCTAATGGCCCCAAGATGTTCTAAAGGAAGAATTTTGAAAATCTCATTGTACCATGGCCCACTGTTGGAGGTTTGTCTTTAATCCACAGAACAAGTATACATTTAAGAGCTACGAATAATAATTTGCTTGCAAGCTTGACCTGAAGACGTGGTCTTTCTCAGTAATGCAATTCAATAAGTCAAGCTTTGCTTTAATCTTATCGCTAAAGTGGCTTATCAAGGTGCAGAACCAAAACCTGTGGGAGTGTGTACCCAAACCAGATTTACATTTACGGCAGACTGGTGAATGCTTTGTGTCAATCTTAAAAAGTACATAAGAAGTACAATGTATACAGTGCAGTATTTTAAACTGTGTTTCTTGTGCCTTATTACGCAACAATATTCACATCATATTTGACATGACATTAGACCATTTCTCTGTGAATCATATTTTTAATGTGTGATACATTTATTTTGTGGTACCTGGTATTAATGCATCCTTTCTGTAGTCATACAGCATGCCCAGCTGGAAGGGTCTTCCGAGAGCTGCCGTTTCTATCACATTCACTCCCACTGAATCCATACTAAAAACAATCATATGAGGAGGGAAAACGTCAGAGAGGTTTCAAGCTTTGCTTTAATCTTATCGCTAAAGTGGCTTATCAAGGTGCAGAACCAAAACATGTGGGAGTGTGTACCCAAACCAGATTTACATTTACGGCAGACTGGTGAATGCTTCGTGTCAATCTTAAAAAGTACATAAGAAGTACAATGTATACAGTGCAGTATTTTAAACTGTGTTTCTTGTGCCTTATTACGCAACAATATTCACATCATATTTGACATGACAGCGGAATGGAGAATGATTGGAACAGGGGTCATATCAGATGCAGTATGTGAGCATGTCAAAACTTGTCTATGTGAGCAGCAGTGTTTTCTCATTGCTGCTGCTGTTGGAGCAGTTCTGTTTTGCTGCATGTGTAATGTGTGTTTCTGTTTTTGTTTTTAGGCCACATCCATATCACCCTGCAGCCCAAGACTGGTTGTCCACTGAAGCTAAGAAGGGTTGAGCCTGGTCAGTACCTGGATAGGAGACCTCCTGGGAAAACTAGGTTGCTGTTGGAAGAGGTGTTAGTGAGGCCAGCAGGGGTTGCTCACCCTGTGGTCTGTAATCTTATCGCTAAAGTGGCTTATCAAGGTGCAGAACCAAAACCTGTGGGAGTGTGTACCCAAACCAGATTTACATTTACGGCAGACTGGTGAATGCTTCGTGTCAATCTTAAAAAGTACATAAGAAGTACAATGTATACAGTGCAGTATTTTAAACTGTGTTTCTTGTGCCTTATTACGCAACAATATTCACATCATATTTGACATGACATTAGACCATTTCTCTGTGAATCATATTTTTAATGTGTGATACATTTATTTTGTGGTACCTGGTATTAATGCATCCTTTCTGTAGTCATACAGCATGCCCAGCTGGAAGGGTCTTCCGAGAGCTGCAGTTTCTATCACATTCACTCCCACTGAATCCATACTAAAAACAATCATATGAGGAGGGAAAACGTCAGAGAGGTTACAGTTACTGTTTGTGAAGTCACACATACTAAAAGCTGCCGACATGCCGACAAAACAAAAAGAATACAAATAACTTTGCACCAAATGTCTTAAATGCACAGGCTGAAAAATAAAGCGGCTGACTGTGTCACTAACTTTATTTATTTACTGATTTATATTTTAGTCTTAGAAACTCTGTTTGTAAATGCATTCTAGCGTGATTCTTCACTTACCTTTTCTGTTATACCTTCAGTTTAGCTTACTGGTGAGTTGAACTTGTCTCTGACATGATTTTTGTTCTGTGCCGAGATGTGAGCATCTTTCACAAACTGGTCAGATTCAGACTTTCACTTTATGTATGTTCAGATAAACTCCTCCCGTTTAGGAGGGAAATTGCAGACATGAAAGTCACTGGTCAATTGCACCTCATCATGTGTCCTATAACCACAAAGTAGTGTTTATTTATTATTTTCTTTGTCATTTATTTTTATTTTTCGTGTGACATTGTTAGTGTTCAGTAATCATCAGATAAGCAGGACTGAAGCTTGTCTGTTTGCAGTCAGAGGTTCTTTGTGTGTCTCATTCATGAGAAGAACATGTTTTACAAAACACATTGATGCTTCTGTCACTCACTCTTTGCTCATCTGTCTTCATAATACAAATAAATTGAATAAAATAGTTGTATTTCTCCACCCGTTGTAAAGGTTTCTCTCTGTGAGCTTTGTTTAGGGCTCAAGTGGCAGCCTGCATGTAGAGATACCAGCAGCTTCAAATACCTGCTTGCTGCTCAACAGTGGATTTTGTTTTTTTTATAGCTGGCCTTTTTATACAACTATATTGTTTGACAAAAACCTTCCTTATTAAGCCTTTATCTGAATGAATTATTCTGTGCTCATGGCTTTTGTGAGACATTACACTTTAATTTCATGCTTTTGAACTTCAGAAATATCTTTTTTTCTCCCCCGTTGCTTGAGAACTGTAACGTACTTAATAATGTGGAACAACCTCTTTAAGTAGGTTTTTCATTTACCTAATAAGACCTGGCAAACCATTTAACAAATCATTTCTGTAAAAGTTTTCTGTAAGTTGAGAGAAATAAACACTTGAAAAAAATAGAGTGAATTGGAATGCAGCTCAGTTCATGAATCTGTCTCCTAACGAGTTCATGATCTCAATCGGATCTCTTAGATAAGAGAGACATACAAAATATGCAGAGAGAGAGAAGGGGGGGGGGGGGGGGGGGCATGAGCAGAATGGAGAATGATTGGAACAGGGGTCATATCAGATGCAGTATGTGAGCATGTCAAAACTTGTCTATATGAGCAGCAGTGTTTTCTCATTGCTGCTGCTGTTGGAGCAGTTCTGTTTTGCTGCATGTGTAATGTGTGTTTCTGTTTTTGTTTTTAGGCCACATCCATATCACCCTGCAGCCCAAGACTGGTTGTCCACTGAAGCTAAGAAGGGTTGAGCCTGGTCAGTACCTGGATAGGAGACCTCCTGGGAAAACTAGGTTGCTGTTGGAAGAGGTGTTAGTGAGGCCAGCAGGGGTTGCTCACCCTGTGGTCTGTGTGGGACCTAATGCCCCAGTATAGTGACGGGGACAAAAATCTCATGGCACTTCTCGTAAAAGAGTAGGGCTATAACCCTGGTGTCCTGGCCAAATTCCCTCCACTGGCCCTTGTCAATCATGGCCTCCTGATAATCCTCATTCATTGAATTTGCTCTGTCTCTCTCTCTCCTCTCCACCTGTCTCATTCATTCATTCACATTCTCTCTTTTGGGCCGGATTCACAACACGTAATTCTTGAAAAATTAGAAAAAAGAGATTCTCAAACATGTTCTTAAGAATATCTAAATTTTTTTCTTAAGAAGAAAATATTTTATCTGATTGAATACATGGCTAAAGACGCACTGATAAACTCACACTTCAGGGAGTAAGAATTGTATTTTTGCACTTCCTGCAGATTACCCCAATTATCACAATAAGCGCGTGCACTATTTTCATCGCAACTAGTTTGACTGGCGCTCGGCTTTGTGTTTTTATTGCGCAGTGTTTTTGAACAGTTACTTTTAAAGAGCCTATCTCAAGCTGCAGCGATCTGTTTCATTCATTTTTGTGCTGTCTCTTCCGAGTAAGCGCTTCCGGTATGTCTCCACGCTGCTACAGTAAATGCATCCTGCACATTCATATGCATTGAATACTGCCAAAGATTATGTCGTGTTTATAGCTAAAATTAAAGCCGAGCTCCATATTTGACTCATTTTTGTAGAGTTGTTACTGAATTCTGAATACGGCAAAAGGCCGCATTACACATGATCATGACCTGTCATTGTTTACATTATCAGTCATCGCTGTCACTTTAGAAAACTTGTGCACATCCCTGTTAATAGTCCTTCTATTTATTATATGTAGCTAGTGTTGTTGTAATGCTTAAATATAACAATTAATTTGAAACGACCCAATAAATTCATTAAATCATTGTTACTAATTGAGATTAAAGACAAGTCTGGTATATCCAAACTTTAAATTAATTATTTTTAAGAAGATTATTTTCAAGAATTTGAATTATTCTTAAAGGGTTAGTTCACCCCAAAATGAAAACTCTGTCATTAATTACTCACCCTCATGTCTTTCCAAACCCGTAAGATCTTCGTTCATCTTTGGAACACAAATTAAGATATTTTTGATGAAATCTGAGAGCTGTCTGACCCTCCCATAGACAGCAACGCATCTGTAATTTTCCCAGGCCCAGAAACGTAGTAAGAACATCAGTAAAACAGTCCATGTGACATCAGTGGCTCAACTTCAGTTATGCGAAGCTACGAGAATACTTTTTGAGTGCAAAGAAAACAAAAATAATTTATTTAACAATTCTTCTCCCCCGTGTTATGTCTTCTGCCATTTTGGAGAGTACCCAAGAGCGTAATCGACGTAATCAGTGTTGTTTACGTTCGGAGGAGAAAGCGCACGCATGAACGCAATCTGCGTAATCAGCACTGTTTATGCTTTGGGGAAAATGTGCATACGTGTTGTGATACTCTAAAATGGCGGAAGATGTAACTCGGGGGAGAAGAATTCTTAAATTCCATTGCCCCTCTGAGGGTTATGAGTGTTATGGCCAAACCAGAACCTTGGTTAAATGAGGTTACTCAGGGCTTGAGGCGTGCTTGTAGGAAAGCGGAGCATATGTGGAAGAAGGACAAATTACAGGTGTCTTATAATATGCTACGCAAGTCTTTATCTACTTACCAGAATGCTGTTAAGTCAGCTAAGAGAAAATATTTTGCTGATTTACTTTCAAGGTACCACAGTAATTCTAATATTATATTCAATACTATTAATTCTGTGCTAAATCCTATTACTACGTCCTGTTTTGTCTCACCATTACATATGAAGATTTGCTGAATTTCTTTGTGCAGAAAATGTATATTAGGTCACATTTGGTACCTGTTTCATATTATCCTCCATTACTTGTTTCACCTCTGCGGTGTTTGATCAATTTTCACCAGTTTCTCTTAATTCCCCAGCTGAGGTAGTTGGGCAGTTAAAACCTACAAACTGTGGTTGTGATATTATTCCATCAAGATTAGTTAAGAACATTTTTGATATTATTGGTCCCAGTATACTGACTTCAATTAATAGAAGCTTCAAAACTGTAGTTCCAATGGATTTTAAGCATGCCATTGTACAGCCCCTTTTGAAAAAAAAAAACTAATTTGGATCCAAATGTTTTATCTAATTACAGGCCTATTTATAAATTGCCATTCTTATCTAAAATTCTAGAAAAAGTCGCATTAAACCAATTGCAGACCTTTCTAGTTCAAAATTAGATATTTTAGAAATTTCAGTCAGGGTTTAATGCAAGTCATAGTACAGAAACGGCCTTGTTGAAAGTTTTAAATTATATTTTTATTTCGATTGATTCAGGCAGCTCAGTGGTTTTAGTTTTATTAGATCTCAGTGCAGCATTTGATACCACTGATCACAATATTCTTGTCTCTCGTCTAGAAAAGATAGTGGGAATCCGGGGTACAGCACTTGAGTGGTTCATATCATTTCTTTCTAATAAGATGTTTTCAGTCCATTTTGGTCAACATTAATCTAAAACAGCCCCATTGTCTAGTGGAGTTCCACAAGGATCCATTCTCGGCCCAGTCTTGTTTTCATTATATATGTTACCCTTAGGTTCTATATTTCATAAGCATGGAATATCTTTTCATTGTTACGCAGATGACAATCAATTCTACCTTTGCAGAAACAGGATAAAAGCTCTTTTGAGTCACTTTTGAGTTGTTTACATGAAGTTAAATATTGGATGTCACAAAATTATCTGAATTTGAATGAAAGCAAAACTGAAATAATCTGGTTCGAGGCTCCTGACGCCCAAAACTCTTTTGATTTGGGCAATTTAGCTCCCTTCTGTAAATCTGTGGTGAAGAACCTTGGTGTCCAATTTGATAGTTCTTTGAAATTTGATACACAGATCAACTCCGTGGTCAAATCTTGTTTCTTCTATTTAAGATCAATAGCAAAGGTTAAACTGTTTCTGTCCTCCAGTAATTTTGAAAGGATTATTCATGCTTTTATTTCTGTAAGACTGGATTACTGTAACTCACTGTATGTGGGTATTAGCCAAGTATTGTTAAATCGTCATCAGTTGGTTCAAAATGCGGCTGCTAGGCTTTTAACAGGTACTCGTAAAAATTCTTGTCTCTCGTCTAGAAAAGATAGTGGGAATCCGGGGTACAGCACTTGAGTGGTTCATATAATTTCTTTCTAATAAGATGTTTTCAGTCCATTTTGGTCAACATTAATCTAAAACAGCCCCATTGTCTAGTGGAGTTCCACAAGGATCCATTCTCGGCCCAGTCTTGTTTTCATTATATATGTTACCCTTAGGTTCTATATTTCATAAGCATGGAATATCTTTTCATTGTTACGCAGATGACAATCAATTCTACCTTTGCAGAAACAGGATAAAAGCTCTTTTGAGTCACTTTTGAGTTGTTTACATGAAGTTAAATATTGGATGTCACAAAATTATCTGAATTTGAATGAAAGCAAAACTGAAATAATCTGGTTCGAGGCTCCTGACGCCCAAAACTCTTTTGATTTGGGCAATTTAGCTCCCTTCTGTAAATCTGTGGTGAAGAACCTTGGTGTCCAATTTGATAGTTCTTTGAAATTTGATACACAGATCAACTCCGTGGTCAAATCTTGTTTCTTCTATTTAAGATCAATAGCAAAGGTTAAACTGTTTCTGTCCTCCAGTAATTTTGAAAGGATTATTCATGCTTTTATTTCTGTAAGACTGGATTACTGTAACTCACTGTATGTGGGTATTAGCCAAGTATTGTTAAATCGTCATCAGTTGGTTCAAAATGCGGCTGCTAGGCTTTTAACAGGTACTCGTAAAAAACAGCATGTAACACCGATTTTAGCGTCACTTCAGTGGTTGCCAGTGCAGTACATAATTGATTTTAAACTATTGATTGTTGTATATAAAGCATTGCATAATTTGGCCCCACCATATTTAGTGGAACTCCTTCGTATATACAAACCACCCAGGTCTCTCAGATCAGCAAATCAAATTATCCTAGACATTCCAAGGACTAGATTGAAATTGAGTGGTGACCAGGCATTTGCAGTAGCAGCTCTAAAGCGCTGGAATAAGCTACCTCTACATCTCAGACTGGCTTCGTTATTTTAAATGAAAATTGAAAGTGCATTTATTGGAATTAGCATTTGGTTCTGCAGACTAATTAGCAAGAGGCTTTTTATAACATTTGTTGTTGTTGGTCATTGTTTGTCTGAAAGTTAATACTGTGTCATTTTTATTTAGAGATTGTACAGCACATTGATCAACATTACGCTGTTTTAATTGTGCTTTATAAATAAATAAACAGAAACGGGTTGTGTCAAAAAGTTGTTGGTCTAGATAAATAGCTGTATTCTGTACGTTTGACTCATGTACGATAATTTTCTTCCAAATACGATAATTTTGAGCTTCTGGTACGATACTTGGACATTTCCAATCTGGCAACACTGACAATGCATGTAGCAGCTCATATCCATGGGTATTCTGGACACCCAACCAGGATCAACATTTGCCCTCCCAGGCCTGTACTTTATAGTAAAGTTGAAATCCACTAATTCTGCCACCCATCTCTGCAGTGTAACACTGAGTCTTGCCATAGTGATGATATGTAAGGGGATTATATTGTCTGTATAGACTGTGAATGATGGTGCATTGAATAGATCATTCGGACGCCATTTTAAAATGGCCAATTTTAATGCCAAAACCTTATCCTGGGTGAAGCTAATGTTTTTCTGCAGGCCTGAGAGCAGGACCTCGCAAATACTTTTGGAGGGGCAGGTGCTCAAAGCATAAAAGAAGCACATGGAACAAGACTTTAAATAGAGCTGTGCTCAAAATATCAATACATCAATATATCGTGAAGCATTCCTTGCTGATACACATATCAATAAGGATGCTTCTGTACTGATACAGCAGCGAATGTGACGCAATTTTGAAAATTTAAAACAGAACAGAAAAGACCATTTTAAGTTTAAAAGTTAAAGAATATTTTCTTTGCATCTATTAATAATAGCTCTTGTTCTGTCCAGGCTAGACTATTGCAATGCTCTGTAACTCTGGGATTAGAAACTGAAGTGTCTTAAGATGTCCAAACCATAAGGCTTTTTCTCCTCTGTTATACAGAATATTATTGATTTTATTTTGACATTGACATTTTTCATTTTATTTCCAGAGAGATATTGCTAAGTTTACAGGCTATGGTGGCTTTGCAGTTGTAAACACGACTGTTGTTGTTGTAGATTTTTTTTTGTCATATTTAAAATATAATTCTACTCTAATCTTTATTCATTTTTTGATTGATAATGCTAATAAAAAAAAATATTGATATGTATAATTTGGAGTATGAGAAAATCAGTATAAGCTTTTCCAGTGTTGTGATAATTATTTTAACCCTTTCACTGGTAAGTTTAAAGGGGTGGTTGATTGCGATTTCACTTTTTAAATGTTAGTTAGTGTGTAATCTTGCTGTTTGAGCATAAACAATGTCTGCAAAGTTGCGACACTGAAAGTTCAATGCAAACGGAGATATCGTCTTTTAAAATGCTGGCAGTTTAATGCCTACAAAAACGGCTGGTAGGGACTACAACAAGCTACTTCCCGGGTTCGTTACGTCAAAAACCCCAGAAATTTACATAAACCCCGCCCCCGGGAACATGCAAAAAAGGGGGCGGGCCATGTTGCGCGGCTTTAGAGAAGTTCCCGGACAACGTGCCGTACACGATTGAATCACAACAAACTGGGTCAGCTAACCAATCTGAGACCATTGCGTATTTCTGAGGGAGTGGTATCACAGAAACAGGAAGTCAACCGGCTGTTCAAATGACAATGGAGACAGCGGCTTACAATAACGGTAAAATATATGAAAAAGTGTGTAATCTTGCTGTTTGAGCATAAACAATGTCTGCAAAGTTGCGACACTGAAAGTTCAATGCAAACGGAGATATCGTCTTTTAAAATGCTGGCAGTTTAATGCCTACAAAAACGGCTGGTAGGGACTACAACAAGCTACTTCCCGGGTTCGTTACGTCAAAAACCCCAGAAATTTACATAAACCCCGCCCCCGGGAACATGCAAAAAAGGGGGCGGGCCATGTTGCGCGGCTTTAGAGAAGTTCCCGGACAACGTGCCGTACACGATTGAATCACAACAAACTGGGTCAGCTAACCAATCTGAGACCATTGCGTATTTCTGAGGGAGTGGTATCACAGAAACAGGAAGTCAACCGGCTGTTCAAATGACAATGGAGACAGCGGCTTACAATAACGGTAAAATATATGAAAAACAAGGCGTTTTAAAAATAATAAAGCATAAAAACATGTTACACTGCACCCCATAAACACAATCAAGCCAAGAAAAAAAGCAGTCAACCACCCCTTTAAAATATTCTAGCGGTCCCCCCAGAGTGAGTTTTTTTTAGGCGACCGTTCTTCCTCTTAATGTTTCCATGGCGACGCGTCATGATTGTCACGTGACACAATAACACTATGACAGATGGATCGCTTTTATTTAGTTTTTCCTTTTTTATTCAAAATATTCATAAACTTGTTTATCATATCATCAACTATCTGATATTCCAATTCACAAATACGTGTAAATGAGTGTTTTGTTGTTTAAAAACCGTGCTAAATGATCTTGATCGTGATCTGTAACGTGAGATGGGCGCCGCCATGTTTGTTCGCTCTAGAGACCTAGGCCGTTTCTCAATATGCGTTCTTGTCTGTACTTGTGTTCTTGTGGACTTGTGAAACGTCATCAGTCGTCGCCCAAGTACTGTTCCAATTCAAAGTTCACATCTAGCCAAGTACAGTTCAAATACCCGGATGTGTTCTTGCTCCACCCCTTTTATCAAGGATGCATCCAGAGGTGACTTGTGCGAACTTGAGGCAGCCAGGTATCCCAGAATGCATTTCGCACCAACCAGCGAGCGTTAATGGCAGAGGAGAAAACCTGCATAATTTTCTAAATATTACTGTTATTGTGTTATGAAATGCAGTTCTAAGAGTATTTCAGGCGAGAACGTAGTTGTTTAAAACTCAAATCTGCGGTTTATTTATAAAGATAGAACCTATTTGAAAATGTGCTTTGCCGATTTCGGAGACGTGAGGTCCACGCGATCACCGGGCGCTCAGTGACTTGGTATTGAGAAACGGCCCTGCACTCCCGCAGGAGTACCGGCGGGACCCAACACAACAGGGTGAGGCGCGGGACAACTCTTGATGGGCGAGTGCGGGTGCGGGCGGGAAGAGACTCGTGTGTTTGCGGGATGTGGGAGAATACAATGATTCGCAGGACTCCCGCAAAATAGAAATTATCTAAACATAAAATGTCTAAAACAAATTGTTATTTATGTGTTGCACAAAACCAAAAAAAAAACAACTAATAACATTAAAATGATTAACGTGCAAGCTACGCAGTTTCTAATTATAACACGTGTTTAAAGTGTTGTGCGATGTAGCCAATCACAGACTTAGCTGTTGATTTCTGGAACGCAATAGCCAATCAGAGGTGATTAAGTTAGAATCCACTCACCGCAGTGCTGAAATTGCGTGCTCACGAATCGTCTCATTTCAACACACGAAGTGTGGACATTGTGAAAGATTCATTGTGCATATGTTCATTGTGTTATAACAGAGCTTTATGAGATCGCGTTGAACTGAGATATCAGCTTTTAGTGATAATAATGGAAGCCAATTTGATACTGACATTTTTCAGGGTATTGAAGTTAGAAATTCCTGTATCATGACCAATAATTCACATATAATTATAACCAACAGGGAACATTCTGGGAACCAAAAATTGTTAGCTGAGTAACTATAGTACTCCGAGTAGTTTTTGAGAGGAGTACTTTGTACTTTTACTTGAGTGAGGTACCTGTTTGCAGAAGCGCAGAAAGCCGATGGAGTACGTTCTGCCCCACAGACAACAAGTGCCATAAACACAGCTGGACCTGAATGAACACACACTCCTCAGATCAGCTGATTTAACACGTGACAGAGAAACAGAGAGGAGCAGTAAACGCTGAACTCACTGGATGGGTTTTCCTCTGATCTCGGCCATGATGGCGCTCTCACCACCCAGATACTCGTAACACAAACTCAAGAAGTTATAGATGACAAACGCTGCAGAAACACACCGGTGAAATCTACGTTATATCACAGTGATTCATCCTACACAGCACAACTAAAGAACTTAAGATACTAAAGTGTCTATATGAACTCAGCTTTTGCGGCTCTAGATTGTTACTGGATGATGACTATAACTCATTTGGGTCTGTTCACTGAATATTAGCAGAAACATCTGAGACATAGTTCATAATTTAACCTAACATAACAGATCTTGTGAGCAGTGATAGAGAAAGTTGTGAGAGATCAAAGTGCACTGTATCTGTGCTGCTGCAGGTGTTGTTTCTACTGAACGGGTCCAGACGTGAAGGAAATCTCAACATCACATTCCTCACTGTGATTCATCCCCCAACACTGAATATGAGACATCCTGATCATATTTCTACATGCCTTATAACATTTACTATAAACCACTGTTTCTACTGGAATTACCATAGTTAGGGGTGTGTGATATTTATTGTTTTAACAATAAGCGAGTAGCAAAAATGCAGTTTTCCTGAATATCAGCACGTTCAACAAACAAGACGTTCATATTAAGTGAGATGCATTGTAGACAAAACATTGTTTTTCTTCTGTTTGCCAAAGAAAATAGCTCCAAATAAAGTTGGATCAGAACATCTGTGCGCCTCGTAGCAGCAATGCTGAGTTTCGTTCATAAATTAATCTGTTTTTGAACAAGTTATTTGAGTCAATGATTCAATGTGCCATTCATAACAACAGTCACTTGTTCGTTTCTAAATGAATCAGCAGTTCTGAATGAATCGTACAAATGAATGATTCAATGAATCACTCATTAAGACAGCGACTTGCCACCACCTACTGGTGGTTTGAGTGTCATATTTAGTTATGACCGGCTTAAACCAGCCAGGGTACCAGCATAATATTGTTTAATTATAGTTACCGAAAAAAATTGTTTTGTCAATATCGCACACCCCTAGTTCAGACAGTTACTGTTTCTACATGGAAAGTGTATTAACATGGTATTAGCGCACTGATTTACAATATATACAACATAGGGGTGAATAGGCATCACTGACACTATAGAGAAAAGGGACAGTAAATCTGACATCGTTCTCTCTTCTGACTTCCTTTATCAGTCTCTCTCAATATTTTTTTTTACATTTTATTGAAAGTCATGAAAACTATCGTGGAGTTTTTTCTTTTTTCTATTTGAGCAAATGGGAATGCAAAACATATATATATATATGTGTGTGTGTGGTACTCTCCCATTCACTCCTCTTCAAGTTTACCCAACTATGACGACTTCCGCTGCTGAGAAACCCGGAAATGTGAAAAAGGTGAAGGTCCATAGAGGTTTCACTAGTGAAACGTGAATCATACAAAGTGTTTTTAAACACTTACCTAAAGCCTTATGACGCGCAATTAGAACAAGTTTGTCAAATCTGTGGATTTTACACGTGGCACCATAGTATTTATTGATGCATACAAGAATAAGCCGAGATCTTCCTCCTGCAGTGGTGATGCATTAGTGTGTGATTCACGACTCTCTTACTGGAAGTGGATGCTCTCAGTGTTGCCATGTCAACCCGGTCGTCTGGAGACTGCGCAGCATCACAACACGACTGACTGAAACACTGATAGCATCTGAGCTCATGTTTGTGCTCCATAAGACGAACATCTCAAACATCTCGGCATACTAGTGGCTCCAGGCCTGTCGTAAATGACACTATTTTAAGTGATCTATCACTTTAAATGAACACAATGAGGGTTGACGAGGTGATCTGAGGGTTAATGTCATCAGAACAATTTAAGTATCATCATACACTTACAAAAATGCAGTGTGGTGGTTCACTGACACACTAATACTGTACGCAGTGCCTTTATACTATGATATTTACAAGGTACACAATACACCACCACAAAGTAGGCTACTAAAAATATACTGTGTGGCATTATTATAGAATAAGTCCCCCCCCCCAAAAAAAGACAAACCCGTGGCATTGCCAGGGAACCATGATTAAAAACGTGAAAAACTCCATCTTTGCATCTTTTTTTTTTTATAAATCGCAGGATGAGAATCATCACGTCTGGAGATATCAACATTTACAACACACAATGATCGGGCCTCCTTCTATCCGAGTCACAAACTAATCGAGCGTTATTTCACTGTCATTGATGTATGTGGTTGTATAAAGATCTCCAGTTCTGATCGCTGACACACAATCGAAGAAATCATAAACCGGCGCATTTATCAATCAAACACGTTGACTTCGTATTTATCGATGCGCTACGGCGGATGATCGTGCGCAGCGGATGCTGATCTGGATTTCAAACAGATCTCCTGAACCCATTCACCCATCAAACCCCAGTACTCACGTTACTCAGTGGGTCCCGCTCATCTGCAGCATACGATGCTTTGCTCCGCGATGCGTTCACTCCCGGTAACGTCACAACGCCCGCGGCTCTCGCGCAGCAGCGCGGGGCGAGTCCGCCAGGCGACGCTTCATAATAACATGCATTAATAGCTAATTAGCACACGACAATAGATCATGTTGAATAGAGTAGCCGTTACTGCAGTTTGGACACATCTTTGGCTGAACGATTTAAGACAAACGTGCCACTGTGTGTCTTCAATACATAGAAAACGGAACTTGTATTTTTAAGTTTTACAAGACCGTGAAGTAAAAGCATTCTTTTTTTGTTTAGCTCTATCCTCCTCATGGTGTTTAGAAGCATTACAAAACTGAACCCGAAACTATTTTCATTATGCCTCAACGTAACAGCACATTTTTTTTTATCTGGTTCGCGTTTTATCGTCTCCAAATGTTAACCATTATCGTCCAAAACTCCTCAATTTGACATTAAGCTGCTTTCAAACATTGTACAAGAGAGAGAGAGACTGAGGGAGAGATCAAATAAAAGCGTAGTTTTCATTATTATTATTTTTGATTATTGCATAAGTTCCAGGCTTGCTTAACAATTTTCCGTCAACAACCTGAATAATTGTGCCCAAACTCTGACTTATACTGTATAAAGATATACACCAAACTTGACCTTTATAACTAATGTAGCCTGCTATTAACTAGTACAACTAGTATCTAATGTAAATTGTTTGATTTAATGATCTTTACTATAAGTGTTACTAAATATATAGATAGCAAAACTTTCACATAGTTAAAAAGAAGACCCTGAATGCAAACCTGTTAGCTTCCCTCTCATACTGAAAGGTTGGCAGCTGAGCTGAGAGAATATTCCATAATGATAATACAGACTTAACTTGTACTGTACATGGAAAAAATACAAATCTATTTCAATGTGCATTCAGTAGCATCTAATGCACTCATTTAAGAGATTGTTAATGATAAACATTACTGGAAATAGATTGAAAAAAATCAAAGACTATCTGGAATTACAAATGGAAACATTCACATAATCAAAAGGTAACATTTCAAATCAAATGTATGAGTGCGACCACTAATCTATATAATTATCTATTATACATAAGTGAGTCAAACTCTCAATTATTGAAAGAAGACCAGAAAACACACTGACAAGTTTACAGCTAAGAGACCAAATCTGTTTATGGTTAGTAACATGTATGACAAAAAGAGTCCGGAAACCACACAAACAACAACAACAAAAGATCTGATACTTCAGTGTTTATAACAGCTGCATGTCACTTTTATTTAAATAAACTCTTCACTTCTTTTTTTTCTCTGTAAAATCTCAAAAAAAAAAAAAAAAACTGAACACTGAAAGGAGTGTTAAAGTCTTAATCTAAAACAAAAACAACAGTACAGACACATAAAAACACATACGTCTTTCAGCTGTTTGTAAACTCTGGACAGGCGGATAAGTTTGGCAGAAACGCCGTCACACGTTCGTGTCTTAAAAATGCTTGTAGAATCATTATTGCAATTCAGCCGATACAAAAGGCTACATGAGTACGCTTAAAAAACACAAGAGAAACGCCAATCGCAGAAACCCGCTAATGCCAACATTTGTAAAACACAACCAGCAGTGTATAGTGCACAATTAACAATGTACAGCCGCACACAAACTCACAAACACAGGCCAAAACAGTCAAGTGCACACATACACACGTTACAGACGTCCGTCCGTCAGATCACTTGAAAGTCTTTGAAGATAACTTGTATGCGCCTTAGCAAAAAACAACAACGTACGAATCATATAAATGTAACAGCAAACCTGACGAACAGATCAAGAAGGGAACAGTGGAAGGTCTGAATGAGAGATCAGATGCGTTTAAGATATACAAATCCACAGGAACGCCGCGCTGGATAAGGAACGGAGCGACAGAAAAGCCAAAAAAACACCATCTGCGTGAACCTCTCAAAACACAGGGAAGCAGTTTCACTCCGGAATCCCAAAATTTTTAGGGCCTTCCAAACTTGAAACATTTTTCTCTCCAAATTCTCATTACTTTCACGCAGAAAAAAAAATAACAGACATTATTTCAAATGTAAAGTTTTTTTTATCTATCATGATACTACTTTATTTAAATTAAAAGCTAATTGTATCGCAGTAATATAGTAAATATTACTGTTATGGTAATGAGAAATTGAAAACTTTCCACATTACAATAATGAGAATGTGTGAGTAAATGTGCTCAGTCATCAATCATGATTTTAATTCTGGAGTGAAATGTAACTTAGATGTGTTTTTTTGGCGAGTTTAACGCATCTACCGGCTTCAAATGCTCTTGCGCTCTAATAAAATCAATAAATCTGCTGTTGAAGCTTCAAACAGTGTCTGCGTGTGCCAGCGTAACATCAAATTGAAATCAGTCAAGTTGAGCAGTGTGTGTGTGTGTGTGTAAGAAGGCCTTAAGGAACAGTCCCTGCATTCAAATACATGATAGCTTAAACTCTGGCAATGATGAGAATGTCTGTAAGCAAATCCCTACGACGCTCACACCGCACCTGTGTGTGTTTAATATCTCACTGGGTAGATACAAAAGCCTGTCAACACGTCCAGTGTTTGTGTGGAAATGTAGCTCTTTGCATGTGAGTGTTTGTTCAAAGTGTGTGTGTGTCTGTCTTAAAGCTGCTGTGTGTCACCAGAAACAACTGCAAAAACAATGAAAACATACAGAGGCCATGCATTATGCTTTTTCTTTCAGTAACTTATTTTTGACTCAATAGATAAAAATATACCTCGAGAACATGCTCAAGCTAACATATAATTATGTAATTGACTTTGCATTGAGATGTTTTCATGCCAAATCAATTCTTTTTCATTATATTTGTTGTAATGCCTTTAAATTATATTGAAATAAATTAAATATTAAAATTTATATATATATATATATATATATATATATATATATATATATATATATATATATAAGAATGAAAATGAGATGACATACAGTAATGAGAACTAGCTGAGAACGTGATTAACTGTGATTAACACTTTTATGCCTAATATATATATATACATATTTGGGGTTTAAAAATGAAATGTTCTCGAAAGCTAGACTGAAAAACTATAACAATGCATTGGCTTCCAAATGTTTGGAAACAATCATTATTTTTGCAGTTTGACACACTTTAAACTCCACGTACCAGCATCTCAAGAACTGACTGCTGTCAATCACAAACTGTCTGTCCCGCCTCCAAGCAGGTTGCCTGGCAACAACCCGGCTGTGCCGTCCTCTAACTGAGGAGCGCCCCATAGGCTGCCGCCGTGGTAACCGAGAGCCACGCCCCCCCAGACGCCTTTCCCCACCCCGTCCCCTGCGCTGTTGCTCCATTGGCTGAGGAGGGCGAGTCCCGGCGCTTCCACCGTGGAGCCGGCCGTCACGTCCAGCCCCTGCCAGCCCACCGTCATGTCTCCATCAGCCCCGGAGCTCATGGGTCGCTCGCCCTCTCGCGGGACAAGGTCAGAGCTGGGCGAGCCCTCGGGTGACACCGCGACCCCTGCGGCCTGAGAATGTGTGATGTAATGGGCGACGTCCTCCTCGCTCATGAACTCGGCCAGGATGGTGGTGTTTCCCAGAACACACCTGATCAGCAGACATAACATTGACAGTCAATTTACAAAAAAAATAAAAAATCTAAATAGAGAAAATCACCTTTAAAGTTGTTCAAATGAAGTTCTTAGCAATGCATATTACCAATCAAAAAAAAAGTTAATATATTTACAGTAGGAAATTTAAAAAATATCTTCACGGAACATGATCTTTACTTAATATCCTAATGATTTTTGGCATAAAAGAAAACTCGATAGTTTTGACCCATACAATGTATTTTTGGCTATTGCTACAAATATACCCCAGCGACTTAAGACTGGTTTTGTGGTCCAGGGTCACATATAATCAGTAAACACGTATTTGTGTTAGTGTGACTCACATGTGCAGGGCGCTCTGGGCTTTGGCGGCTTCATGAGGGCTGCAGTAGCGGATCAGAGCGCTGCCCTGTGTCAAGCCGAGGTGAAAGGTCAGCAGAGGGCCGTGCTGCAGACAGATTGTCTTCAGGGTCGAGCCGTCGATCTGCACACAAACCAAAAAATAATAATAATAATTTTTTTCACAGAGGTATGCTGCTTTGCTATACTAAATACACTGACCAATACAGTAAAACCTCTTAAAATTACATACAAGTAGGAGCAAATGATTCAGATACACACCATCATTGCATTTATTTGATCAAAACCACAATTAAAAACTGTAAAAATTGAGTGAAAAATTATTACTAGAGCCCGACCAATATATCGTTTAGCCGATATTATCAGCCGATATGAGCCTGTCGCCGATATATCGGTATCTGTGAATATGCCGCCGATATGAACATTTTTTTTTTACGGAAAATGCTTGAAATGGTGTAATTACTTAGTTTGTCCAGCAGAGCATGCTCCATTGTTTGCTACTGGCGACCTGGATGAAACGCTTTAAAGCTTAAGTCTACGGAAAACCATTGAAACTTTGAACGGCCATACCTCCGTAACGGTGTGGCGGATCCGCACCAAATTCGGGGGATCCCTTCAGCTCGAGGAACCCTCTCGAACGCGAATCGATTGTACGTCTCGAGGCCCTCTTTCGAATGAGACCACCCCCGCGTTGATAGCCCCGGGGTTCGGGAGTTACGGGCGGTTCAATTCGCGATCCGGCACCAACCGATCTAGCGATCCCGGGGGGCTACCAACGCGCGGAGGGTGGCGCTCGAGAGGGCTCCTCGAGATGAAGGGATCCCCCGAATTTGGTGGAGATCCGCCAGCACGTTCACGAGATAGTGACACCAGTCAACACTTTCAC
>NW_015506067.1:245464-257960 GCF_001515645.1 Sinocyclocheilus grahami
CGGCGAATATGCCGCCGATATGAATTTTTTTTTTACAGAACATATAATGCAGAGAAAATGCTTGAAATGGTGTAATTACTTAGTTTGTCCAGCAGAGCATGCTCCATTGTTTGCTACTGGCGACCTGGATGAAACGCTTTAAAGCTTAAGTCTACGGAAAACCATTGAAACTTTGAACGGCCATACCTCCGTAACGGTGTGGCGGATCCGCACCAAATTCGGGGGATCCCTTCAGCTCGAGGAACCCTCTCGAACGCGAATCGATTGTACGTCTCGAGGCCCTCTTTCGAATGAGACCACCCCCGCGTTGATAGCCCCGGGGTTCGGGAGTTACGGGCGGTTCAATTCGCGATCCGGCACCAACCGATCTAGCGATCCCGGGGGGCTACCAACGCGCGGAGGGTGGCGTTCGAGAGGGCTCCTCGAGCTGAAGGGATCCCCCGAATTTGGTGGAGATCTGCCGGCACGTTCGCGAGATAGGGACACCGGCCAACACTTTCACTTCAGTAAGGAGGTCTCTTGTTCAGGCAGCAGCATTCAAGCGTTGTCTTATTCGACCGTAAGTGCCCTGCGAAGTGGACTTCACATGATAGTCCGCCATGATTCCAGTTCCAAGGGAACGTACACGTTACATTCAAAGGGCATTAAAGTGCACAAGACGTGAATTTATATTTATTTACAGAGGTAAATTGTCACACTTCACACTTCTCTAGTAAGTTTCGTCTGTGTGTGAAGACAGTAGTGCAAATCCGTGAATGAATGTTCCAAAGTTAAATTAACTTCAACGGAATAAAGTTGAATGGAATTTAATTCAAGTTGAATAAACTTCAACTTTACTGTTCAGTGCATTGATGTCAGACTCATTTTGAATAAAGTTCGTTAAATTGTTAAATGCCCTGCCTCCATCATTACATATCTTTGTCACGTCATTATGTTTCATCACCCCATTTGAGTGATCATTGCAAAAAATGTTTATGTACTGTATATATATATATATTCTGTTTATGCATATACTGTATTCTATATATAGTACCAGTCAAATGTTTGGACACACGAATGGGAAAGTGTCCAAACTTTTGACTGGTACTGTACTATAATATACACAAAATATCGGCCGATATATATGGATATCGGCCTTTTTTTACTCCCAAATATCTGTATCGGTCCCAAAAAACCCATATCGGTCGGGCTCTAATTATTACTATTTACAAGAGACTTCTTTTAAAAACAGAATCTTTGAACAGTAGTGTGTGTGTATTTTTACACACCTGTGGCGTGAGGTTTCGCAGTAACAGCCATGATTTTCCCACGGAAGCTCCTCCATCGCTCCACTCTGAAGATCACGAGACATGAACAGGTTGATCTTCACAAACATCTGTTCCTCACATATGAGTTTGTAGTAGGGTTGTAACAATATACCGGTATGACGGTCTATCGTGGTTTGAACGTGCACGGTTATCATACCATAAAAATTTGCATATCTACGGCTTAAAAAAAAATAAAAATCGTACCCACGCATATGCAACTTATTTTCGCTTGGCTGCTTCACTCTGCATTCACTTGGCTGTTTACATGCACTTACAGCAGAGAAAATGGCAGAGACTGCAGTATGGGAATACTTCGGGGATATATATATATATATAAAAAAACAAAAACAAACAAACATGGGGTTGTCCTTGAGGACTGATCCAATTTGCAAAAAAATGTGGACGCAAAGTGGCTGCAAAAGCAAGCAATATATCCAACATGTTCGCTCATATTTGCGGACACCATCCCTGCGTGCAGATAAAGGCGTGTCTCTGAGTGACGCTGTTTTATCTACTACACACTGAAGTATGCATGACGCTAATGGTGTTTTCAGTGTCTACATAACCATGAACATCACCAGAGCTGCTCTGAGAGAAAAGCTAAATAAACATTTCCTAGTTTTATTTGCGAAAAACCATTGTCAAATACACTCTGAAACGTCAAAATAAAAGTTTTTTCAACTTGAAGGTATGAAATATATTATCATTGTACAACGTACTTAAAAGTTATAATAAAAACAATAATAATTAAGGTAGCATCGATCCGATACTCAGGATCGGTATCGGCTCCGATACTGGCATTGTCTGCCAGATTGGGTATCGGTCAGACGAACCGATCCAAATCCGATATTATGCTGGTACTATTCTGTGTTATTGTTAAGCCACACAAAAGCACAAACACATTATAAAGCACCATAAAGTCAAAGTCCAAGTGTTCTGAAGCTGTTCCATAGTTCAGTGTGAGGTACAGACGAATATTTAAGTCATTAAATTCAAGTTCACGTAAACTCTTCTCTCCGCTGCGGCTGTCTGTCATCCTCTATTCAGCATTCAAACTGCGGTACAACCCAAGTTTGCAGTACCTGCTTTAAAGGGCGACTCCGGGGGGCTGGCTCCGCCCCCCCAAGTCCTGGGCATCCAAGGCCCCTCCCCCGACCAGGGCTGCTTCTGACTGGAGAGACCCGGAGGGGGGCGGGGCAGGTGAGAAGGGTTCCGATTGGTCCGCCATGATTTGCCGTGTCCAATGGGCTCCGGAGGCCAACTAGACTTCAGCTCGGAGTATTTAGCTGGAAACGTTAAGAGGTGAGGCTTGCAATTCAAACGACTTAAAAACCTTTGTGCATTTTCATTAAAACCTTAATTAGTATATTTAAGTAAGCATTACCGTGTGCAGTGAGGGGCATTTCTGAGGCACTGTACGGCCAGGCACCAGGTGAAGGCTTACAGGTGTTCAGAGAGTTTGACCCTGATCACAGACAGACAGACAGACTGTCAAACACGGTTACATTTTTCAAGTATGCATAGCAAAACCATTTTCTAAGGCCTCTGAAAAAATAAAAATAAATAACTGTTGTTCACAATCTACTACATGCCTTCTGTCACCTGATTGACAGTTAATGCTTTTTTTTTTATCAAGTAAAAACTCTTTTAGTGTAATTGTACAAACTTTGCTGTCAAATCTTTACTGATTTTTATCAAGTAAACATCAGAATAACTTTAGTAATATTTCCATATGAACACTTGCTGGACTGAAGCAGCTCGGCTTTACTCGATTCTCCAATCATTTGTTTGGCAAATTTCATCTCAAATCTGATCATCAAGATCTTTTGAGGAGCGTTTGTTTTCCAGAAGCTTTACTTTCACTGTTCCTCAATGGAGGAAAGATCTTCCCAAGCCTCCAAAAACATCTCACATCTTCAGTGGAACGTTTAATTTCTTCATCTCTCAATCATCATTGCATTATATGTCTGGATCATTTAAATCTCATCTTACTAACATATTACTGGAGATATATAGAGTGACGACTGATATTTATATAATTTCATGTAAGTATCTGCTATACTGTTATAAAGATCTCATTGATTTACATTACAAGAGTTTCATCATATAAATATCAGCACATACTGCATATTTTTGCTTAAATTGTATCTGAATAAAACAGAGCTGTTTTTTTCCCCTCCATATTCTCACTATATCAGACTATACGAGCCATAAAAGCCCGATCAAATAAATATATATATATATATTAAAAAAAACACTTATACAAACTTTAATACTTTGTCTAAAGTTTCAATAAATTGCTCCAATTCTAAACATTTTATTTCTCTATAATTTGTATATGTCAGGCTTTACATGGTTAAATTGTATATAAAATACTTTATTTTTATTACTTAAAAACCTGCATATATAATACATTAAAATTCTGTGTAAAATAACATTTAAATAATTAACAGAACTAAATTTTTTTTAAATATATATTAAACTCTGTAAAAGGCCTGGAAACAATCCTAAATTAGATTTTAATATTCAACTTCAAAATGTCTAATTCCTTTCAGTTTTCCATTAGTGGGGAAAACCTCAAACAAAATGTATTCAAGTAATTTCCATGAGTTCGGTTCATTAAACAATCAAATTGTATATAAGATTCATTAAAAATGAAGACAGATATTTTAATAAGTTGTGCTGGTGAACATCTAGTTTGTTCCTTCTCAAAACTAGTAAACATGACTCGTTACGTAAAGCAGTAAATCAGACAGGAACCGTGCGATACACATGTGACCAAGGGATGTAATGCTGCATTCTCCAGATCTGTTCCAATGAACAAACTCCTCTACACTTTGGAAGGTCTGAGGGTGAGTAAATTTCCAGAGGGAAAAAAAAAAAACTATACCTTTAATGAAAAATTTAAATAAAACCATTCCCTAATATAATTTAAATCAGCACATACCAATAAAACATGCTTTATAGTCCAAAATGTGTGATTTGTGTGTTTGAGGTGGTGACGTCCTCACCTGTGAAAGCTGCAGGAGTTTTGCTGTGCAGCTCAGATCCTCCCATGGTTGCATGCACTGGTCCATCAGGCTGTTTGTGGGCATTCATCCCCAGCGGATGGAGATGTGCGTCTGGGTGTTTGGGGACTTGTCCTCCCATGGGTGGCGGTGAGAGTTTAGGCCCACCAGCACCCTGCTGCTGCTGTAGGATTGCCATGATCCGCGCCAGCTACAAAGAATTCACACATTAGTGGAACAGACAGAAAATGTTCTTTCAACGCATTTGCATTCCAGTTAAAATATCTAAATATTTACTTTCAGAAGCAACACTGAATAAGATATTAAAACTTGTTTTCATAGATTTCATCTTGAATGTAGAGTTGTATTGACTTCTTTATTTACATAAAGTGTAAATCTGCCAGCATGCCAAGTAGAGAAAATCAATGAAAACAGGTCTTATTATCTTCAAAAGTATTCTTCAAGAATTTTTTGATATAAAAGAGTTTAAGTTATCAATCAACATAAAGCATGTAGTAGATTTGTGTGCAACAGTTTTGATCATGTGGATTATTTAAAAGTAGGGCCACCCTCGACTAAAGATTTTTTCTGGTCGACTAGTAGTCATTCATTTTATGCATTAGTCGACTAATCGCTATTTATTAATAAATCATTTAAATCATAATAAAAAGCCTTTAATTGCCTACATTGCTTAATAAGCACTCAAGCACACGCATAAAGCTTGCCACGGCACACCGGCAGAAGTATTGATTATGAATGCCAACTATATGGCTCCGCGTTATCTTCTGGGCAGAACTATTGTTCCAGCCACCAAAGACAGATTCACAAATAACCTGCCTGATTTATCTCAACTGCTCTGTGTTCCCATAAGTACACATGAACTAGACGAAATAACTAGCAACATGGGCACTATCTTCTATAATACATTAGAAGCTGTTGCCCCCATCAAATTGAAAAAAGGTTAGAGAAAAACGTACTGCGCCATGGTACAACAGTAATACCCATTCTCTCAAGAAAAAAACTTGTAGTCTTGAGCGCAAACGGAGAAAAACTATCTTGGAAGTTTTTAGAATTGCGTGGAAAAACAGTATGTCCAGCTATAGACAGGCTCTAAAAGCTGCCAGGGCCGAGCATATCCACAAACTCATAGAAAATAACCAAAACAATCAAAGGTTTTTATTTAGCACAGTGGCTAGATTAACAAATAACCAGACGCCACCCAATCTAAATATTCCCTCATCTAGACTGGACTATTGTAATGCACTGCTAGGTGGTTGTCCTGCATCTTCAATAAACAAGCTACAGGTAGTCCAAAATGCAGCAGCTAGAGTCCTTACCAGGTTAAGAAAATATGATCATATTACCCCAATTTTACAGTCTCTGCACTGGCTACTAGGGGTCGACCGATATGTGTTTTTCAAGGCTGATGCCGATACCGATTATTACAGCTCAAATAGACCGATAACCGATATTTTGAACCGATATACGTGTCTGGTGTAAAAATTAAAATTAATGTAAAAATTAAGAATAACAAGGGCTCTGGCAAAAACTGCCTTCCCTGGTGTTGGTTGAGTGTAGTACTTCCACAGTACACTCTTTATTTTAAAGAGTTAAACGCTTTATTTTTTGGCAAACAAAGGGTTTACCATTAAAATTAAAACATGGAAGAAATAGCGTATTGTGTGATTATTCTTTTAAACGAAAGTTGTAATAAATGTTGTAGTAGTCAGGGGTTATAGCAAAAAAATTAAAATATCTTTTGACTGAATTTTTCCTCAGCCAAACCCCATTCCTCAGCCATATCTGTCACACACCCAGTTTAAGAGCAGTGTTTTTCTTCTTGTAATCAAGAGCGCTTGTCCTCCTAATTTAAATAAATTAAGGAGCACCTTCTGATCAATAATCAAAAATTCTGATAAAAAATTTGCCTTCCTAATATGAGGTGAATTGATTTACAGGGGCATTTTCTTTTTACCTTTGCAATGGTATCATTTTCATCTGTAAAATTCAAAAATTTATGTTTATAAGCTTTTTAAAATGTATATTTAAAACAATATAATAAGAAGTAGAATAAGACAAATAAGTTACCAATCATGAAATTAGTATTAATGAAAGTATTAATTTGTACTACAGAGGTGGCACAAAAATAACACAAAAGTGGCTTGTAGGTACATTTTCAGACATTCAATGAGGCTCAGAGGTGGCATGAGTGCAATTAGGCCTACATTCATAAATTCATGTGGAGATTAATTTTTTTAATAAATTTTGAATACAGAAATATTAAATGATTTAAATAACTGCAATTATACCTAAAAATGAAACTGAAACCACCAGCAGGTGGCGGCAAATCATGGATTTTATCACTGAATTATTAATTCAGTTGATTCGTTTGAATGGCTAATTCATTCAGGAATGAAGCAGGTGACTGTCTTTATGAATGGGTAATCATGAATCACTAAATTCGTTCAAAAACGCACTTTCATTCATGAATGAAACACCGCTGTGTTTGCTTTTAGAAATGTGAAGCGGCTGAGCTGTTACTATATTTGGAACTATTTTCATTGATGAAATAGAGCAAAATCAGGCAGTACGTGTTTGTTGAACTGTTGTATTAAATCAATATCACATTTGCAAACTCCTTGAATAATTATTAAAACCTGTCAATCTCCTTATCGCGATCTGTGGGCGCACCGAAAATGAGAGTTCTCAAGACTCAAAAGTATGTGCAAATGATAAGTTCCTTCATCTGCCATCGCGTTATAAGCGGGACCTGCGGGAATGAGTATAATTATTATTAATAGCCGCAATCCAGCGCCTGAAATTCAAGACCTGCTCTGTATTCTCTGCTAATAACCCGACTGTGAATGATGCGAGCGGCGTTATGTTGTCAGTGAGAAGCTGCAGCCGTGGCAGGGAGGATTTTTGGTGTGCTGGTGTTCTGACAAATAATGCTACCTATCAGATTATGCTACCAACAAATCACCAGAACACCGGCAGAACAACAACAATGTGCTACATGTTTCTTTTCCCCTAATTTTTTCCAATTGACAAATTCGTCGTAGCGACGGAAAACGTTCATCCCCGAGTAGTATTATGTACATCATACTGCACCACAGTAATATATTTCTGATAATTTCATTAAGCTAACCCGAATTTATAGTTTGACGGGTTGCCATGAGGAACTTCTGTAGGTCTATGTAAATGATATGAAGATAGTTTTGAATGAAACTGTCATTCAAAAATGAAACTGTCAAATGCTCATGAAGTGACTCTTAGAGGGAGTCAGAGCAGTTCTGGAGATGTTGTTCATGTATTTATGTCCTCATGTAGTGATACGACAGAAGCTGAAATCACCGCGAGCGTTGCACACTTTGTATGTGTAGAAAACAAAACCGCTCGTCTGTGCCATTTACATACACTGAAACAAGCAGAACATGCTGGATTCATATTTAAATATTATTTTTGCGGCTTAATATTTACAGATACTAGTCCATATTGCGACTCTATTTAAGTGTACTGACCTACTTTTTGGTTAATTCATCCAAACTTTGACAAATTCCGTGACATTTCGCGTCATACAGTAAATTCCATTTATATGACTGGATTCCACGATTCCGTCCGCGTTTTCTGCATCACGGAAATCATAGATAATATTGAGGTGTTTTGCAACTTCAGTTTAACGTTAGTGGAATGGGATCTATTGCAACTTAAGCAATGTCTGCTGCTGCCTTACCTTTGAGAGATTAACAGACGCATGGATCACTGAAGCAGCTGCAGTCATCAAGCGCTTTCGGAGTAAGAGTGAATTCCACATTGATTGGTCGGACTCGTGACTCCCAACAAATCAGATGAGCGGTGGGCGGAGACTGCTTTAGGCCACAGAGTGGTGAGTTCTGACAGGCTGCATCAGAGCCAAATAGCGCGTTTCAAAATTAAGGTATTTTTTCAAGGCTGGCTACCTATTAAGTTCCGTATCAGTTACAAAATATTATTACTTACCTATAAGGCCCTTAATGGGTTAGCTCCTGCGTACCCAAATAGTCTTCTACCGCGCTACAATCCATCTAGCTCCCTAATGTCGCAAAACTCTGGACTTTTGGTAGTACCTAGGATAGCAAAGTCCACTAAAGGAGGTAGAGCTTTTTCGCATTTGGCTACCAAACTCTGGAATAGCCTTCCTGATAACGTTCGGGGTTCAGACACACTCTCTCTGTTTAAATCTAGATTAAAGACACATCTCTTTGGCCAAGCATTCAAATAATGCATCTCATAATCTTGTACTGCAGTTATATCAGATCAAATGCACATTATTATTCTTTAGTTTGGGTTAAACAAATCAATTTTGCTTGGTTGGAACAGCAGCTACGCTAATTATGTCTCTATTTGTTTCAGTCTGGATCCAGAACACCTGAGAAGAGATGATGCCAACCCCTCAGAGGACCTCAGGTGATGCCAACCCTGAAACAACATACAGAACTACCACATTTTGCTGTAAGTTTGAGTGCACCATATAATAATTGCTGTTAATAGTGTTCATCGTCTGTTTGATTACGTCTTTAATTGATTTCTGCCATATGTACATTAACTGACAGTCACCACTGATAAGCTACCACTAAATATTGTAGAAACTTAATTTGCTGTAAAGTTGCTTTGCAGCGATTTGTATCGTGAAAAGCTCTATACAAATAAACTTGAATTGAAAACTTGAATGTGTCAGGGAAAAACAGTAAAGAGGCTGCATTATCATTTAAATAATTCATTGATAAACTAGTGCTTTCTTTGTTTTCAGTTTAAGAGATGAACTCGGCGACACAGACTCGTAATTTCCGCAGTAGTGGATGCGCCTGTATGAATGTTTCATACAGATTACATAATTTGAGAATATTTGTTTTCCATTTGAATTGGTTAAATTGAAAGTAGACATTTCTCTCTCTATAGATATATTTTTAATGTCTGTGTAACCCAAGTGTACACAGAGTTTTGGAGTTTCGCGCTCAAGTTCACAGAGACCGAGACTGCAGAAAGTGCATCCTGTCTGCTTATATTATTTTACAAAAGCACAATGTTTTGTTGCTATTGTGAGTGCACACAATTAAACGTAGAGTCTTTACAGAATCGAAAGTTGTAATACTCTTATCTGTATGACCAAAAATGAGGGAATATTTTAAGAAACAGTGACCGCACCAGCGCTTCCATCTGTCGTGGCTGCAGTGAAACGCTACTGCAGCTTCCACATTCCGCACACACACTTGAATAGCACACATTTTCTAGGTTAACATTAGATTGAGTGGCCATGTAAAGTTGCTGCTACTTGCATATTACAGATGATAAGCCATATTTGAGGTTGATGTATGATAGGTGAGTGTTTGGATGTCCTGCCCGATGTACTGTATTAACCTACCACATAGACTAGCTGTTAACGATCTGCGTGACTTTGCTAATGTGGATTTTTATTTATTTATTTTTTCTGCGACCAAGCGACTAATAAAATTTTGGTCGACCAAGCCTCTTCTGGTCGACTAACCGTTAGTCACCTATCAGGGGGCAGCCCAATTTAAAAGCCTTAGAAATGTCTTTATCAAATTGATTCGGCACGCTTTACAGGGTTGAGTCAGTAGGGGGCACTGTAGTGCTAGTTGGTTGAGCGGTTATGCTGTACCTGCTGCGGGTCGAGCTGTTGTCTTACAGGAGGAGGAAACTTCCTCTGATTCAGAAACTGCTGCTGCTGTTGTTGTTGCAATAGGAGCTGACAGGCCTGAGATAGAGAATGTATATAAAACATTAAAACAACACCTTTTTTAAACGCCTTACGTTATATTTGAGGACTAAGGGCCAGATTTACTAACAGCTTGCACCAGCGCAAACCGTCTTTTGGCATTAAAATAGCACAGTCAGAATTTACTGAAGACGCGCAGTGAAGAACCAGTGCTGAAAAAACGTGGACAGTTATTTTTGCATCTGACCTTATCGAATACACATTTGTAGGAGTTTCCCTTTCAGACACAAAATTTATGGGAGGAGAGTATTAAAATGAATCCCGCAACGCGATTTACTAACGTTTGCGCTCGTCAAATTACTGGTATTTGCGGCATCATTTAATGCACAAAAAAGCATGTCTTAAAGCAGGCGTTAATTTGCGCTGCTCTTGGTAGATTGCGCTAGTCATTATGGAAATGATCTGGCTAAGTCGGTGTTCTTTAATGTGCGCATTGTTAGTAAATCACCTGCAGAATTTTCCCCTCCCATCGGTGGATTTATGGAATTGCGCTCTAACTCTACTTTGCCTTGTTTAGTAAATCTGGCCCTTAATGAGATACGTACTAGTTGAAACTGTTGCATGTGTGGATGAATGCCACCAAGCATGGCGATGTGTTGGGGGGAAAGCTGTGGAGGGAACATGCCTCCACTAGGTGGCGCCATTGGCTTTAGCATCGGCCCAGGAACCTGAAGAACGACAGAGGAACCATGATATGAGTGTGCACTAATGGCGCTTTTCCACTGCATGGTACGGCACGGTACGGTTCACTTTGGGGGGGTTTTCCACTGGGTACAGTACCTGGTACTTTTTTTCAGTACCACCTCGGTTGAGGTGCGAACCGTATCGTTGCCAAAACATGACGTGTAAACTCTGCTGATCACTGATTGGCCGGAGAGAATAGTCACTACCACTGAACTTTCGACACGAGACACAACAGACCCACTAGATTTAAATCAGCACACCCAGCGAAGGATCGAACGCAACTGTTTTGAACGAGCGCACCTTTTTTTAACAACCAAAAAATATTGTTGTCTGTTGAGGAAGTACAGACATTCCTCTCGTTGATAGCAGAGGAGCGGATCTAGCCAGAGCTTGATCGGGCGACGCGGAATGAAAAAAAATGTCAGGAGTCGTGGCAATAGAGGCGGCGCAACTATAACATGTGAATAATCCCACCCACTCTAAAGTGATACTAAACTGCAGTGGAAACGCAAACCGAGCTGTGCAGAGTTGTACCACGCAGTGGAAAAGCGCCATAAGCAGCATCCATTTATCCCAGTGTTAAATCCAAGAACACAAACTGACCTGAGGAGGCAGGAACTGGTGAGGCACTTGTGCTCGTATCCCAGGGGAAGGGTTTAAGGGGTGCACACCAGCCTGATGCATCCCTCTCAGTGGAGGAATCCCACCACCGCCAAACATACTATGACCTCCAACCTTCAAAACAACAGCAAAGAGGAGCAACAGTTAAAGCTTAGGGCTTTAAAAGGTTTTTAAATATCTAGCTATGAACTTTTACCCTTGTGACCTTGAATAAGGTACTTAACCAGCATAAAATGGAAGCTGCAATGGACTTCCATATGTTAAAGCACTTTCGAGTGAAACTGCTTATTAAATAAGACAAAAAACAGAACAGTATTTGATATTACCCCTCGTGAATAGGCCTGTCACAATAACTTGTTGTGCGGTATATTGCCCCAGAAATAATTGCGATAAGCAGTATTATTGTCATTTTAAAGACCATTTTATGCCACTGAGTATATAATCATAATGTAACAGCATAATAATGCAAGAAGGCCTACACACTAGGGCTGTGCGATATGTACAAAAAAAACCTATCGCGATTTCTTGATCAATTTTGCGATTTCGATTTTAATCACGATTTTGACACACACAGACATGCTTTACAGTCATAAACGCATTCAGTGTGAATTTGAAACATATTTCCAAAAGAAAACCAATTAGAGCTTTATCAAGAAGCTGTAACATGTCTCTAGAACAGACATAAGGCAAAATAATCACTAAGTAAAGGTGTAACAAAATGTCTCTAGAATAGACATATGTGGCAGGAAAAAAAAATCCCGTGTCCAGGGATTTTTTTTGCCATGCATTGGTCATAGAGCTCTTTGTGGCGTTGCCTCAGATGTTGAACTAGATTTGTTGCGCTAAGTTCACACGTACTCCGTCTGCAGTGCGTATACAGTATGCGGTGCAGAAGCAGCATGGACTCATTTTGCTTTCGCACAGGACGCGTTTGCAGTCCACTCCTGATCCACGGCTGTTTACCACAAACACAACATTTATCCAATATTTTGATTTCAAATCCAAACGTTGTTTCTGAAAATGCTTTTTCAGCATTGTGATTCTCTTTTATCACAGTACAGTAACACACTCTTTCATAGACATATTCACGTTTAAACTCA
>NW_015506067.1:263089-265756 GCF_001515645.1 Sinocyclocheilus grahami
GCATTCAGTGTGAATTTGAAACATATTTCCAAAAGAAAACCAATTAGAGCTTTATCAAGAAGCTGTAACATGTCTCTAGAACAGACATAAGGCAAAATAATCACTAAGTAAAGGTGTAACAAAATGTCTCTAGAATAGACATATGTGGCAGGAAAAAAAAATCCCGTGTCCAGGGATTTTTTTTGCCATGCATTGGTCATAGAGCTCTTTGTGGCGTTGCCTCAGATGTTGAACTAGATTTGTTGCGCTAAGTTCACACGTACTCCGTCTGCAGTGCGTATACAGTATGCGGTGCAGAAGCAGCATGGACTCATTTTGCTTTCGCACAGGACGCGTTTGCAGTCCGCTCCTGATCCGCGGCTGTTTACCACAAACGCAACATTTATCCATTATTTTGATTTCAAATCCAAACATTGTTTCTGAAAATGCTTTTTCAGCATTATGATTCTCTTTTATCACAGTACAGTAATACAATCTTTCATAGACATTCACATTTAAGCACAATAAATATAACTTTGTTTTAACTACCACCACGAGTGCCATCTATTATTGCCTTGTTTATCTAAAAGTGCACTTTTCCTTGTTTTAAATCTAGCCAAAAAGTTGTGTGTTGACTGTGAAACAGTAGACTTTATATGCATTTATGGTGTACAAAATTTCCGTGTCAACCCATGTTAATTGTTACCGCGAATAATGTGCTGTGCGTGCAGCACATCAGAAATAGATTCCGTGCGGAAACGATCGCTGCACTGCTGCAGACGCACCGCTCCGGGAGCGCACTGCCGGACCGCAATCGCATGCAGTGTGAACGCTCTGATCTGTTAACATGGGCACGGACAAAATACCAAAAAGCACCACAGATGAAGTGTGTGAACCTGGTGTTACGTTTGTATGCCCGCCCGGTCTGTTCTGTTCTCGTGCTCCATTTAGGCACGCTGCATTCTGATTGGTTCGGATAGCATTGGAGGTCGGGGGCGCGGAAAATAATGCTATAAAGCGATTTAGAAATCGCGCATGCTCAAATCACGATTTTATGATGATTTCGATTAATCGCACAGCCCTACTACACACTTCCAAATTCTTAAGAATATTTAGATTATGGAAATTAAGTATCAAAATATTAGATACCTTAAAAAACTTGAATAAATAGTAAATAAACATTTTCTAACAAAAAGTGCAAAGTAACAAGTAGAAAAAAAGAAAAATGCACAAATAATTTTTCCCTGACCTTCTTTTCTCTGTAAATTAAGGCTGCACACTATTGCTGAAAAACACAATCACTACTTAGCAGTCAGATGACCGTATGCACAAAGGCACAGATCCCTAAACAAGGCCATATCTGCAGATGAAACTTTTTTTGTAGAAGCATTTTTTAAATTTTTAAATTTACCTCATGACTACATCACGTTATGTACGAGAAGCTGCAAAAGACACAGGCACAGGTGGAATGTACAAAACTACAAAACATAAATTTTTAAGTAAATAAAATGGGCGATATATTGCGTCTCCAAAAATGATTGAGGTCATGTACATATATTGCACGATAAGTCGATATATTGATTATTGCGACAGGCCTACTCGTGAAAAGTGAGTAGTATCAGATAAATCTGATCTCATAACCTCAGGTTGCTCCAGGGTCACTCAGGACTGCAATAAGTCCAGCTGCTTATCGTTCTCAAGAGGGTTTCTGCATTTAGCCTATATGTCATGCTATCTTTGTTATAAGATGTGGCTCTCGTTGTCCTCCAGGTAAGATGGGATTGGATGCATCTCAGTACCTTGTCCAGATAAGGTCCGGTCTCCCCGCATGGCATCTCTTTGGAAGGCTGTGAGCGGAAAGCTCCCCCAGTCCTGCCGCCTCTCCGCATCTCACCATCATTCATTCCTCTCCTGTCGTGCCTGCTATCGTGACCCATACTGGAGTCTTCATCCTGACAAAAATATAATCTGCATTTTTCTACAGATCTGCAGCAACACACATGAGCAGATCAGCACAGTGGTAACGACTATCTTACCGTAACGCTCATGTTTGAGAACTGCCGAGTCACAGGAGACACCCATGAGTCCCCACTGTTACCTTTAAGAGGGCTCTAAGGGACAAACCAAAGGGTTACTTAGGAGTTGATAGTTTCCCCAAGTCAAAAAGTCTTGGTGAGGTCAAAAAAAGCTCCCAACATACCTTAGCGTTGAGTCTCCTGGCCCCCTGGCCTTGCCCCCAGCCCCCAGAGTTGTATGTGTTGCTTTGAGATCCCCGACTGCCCCAAACACCAGCGCCACCGTCCTCTTCCTCCCAGCTGGAGTGTCGCGATACATTCGAGCCTTCGTCACCCCACCCCTCTTGCATAGACTTTGAACCTTAAGAGTAAATATGAAGATCAGCTCAAGTGGCACACTTGAAGAGTTTATGTAATTATGGCAGCCATAATCATGATTATTTTGCCAGCTAACTAATTTTGATAAGTCTTACACAGCATTAGGCCTATATTTAGATTTACTTCATTGCATCAAACGTTGCCATTTACAATGTTTTTGTTCAACATTGTAACCAATCACAAGCTGCGTTCCCATTAGACTTGTGCAAAACTTTTGCGATATCTTATCAATATCAATAAAAAACTATTGCGAAATGACGGCATTTCCATTTAGATTTATGCGACTAAAACTTAA
>NW_015506067.1:266700-281113 GCF_001515645.1 Sinocyclocheilus grahami
TTTTTTTTGCCATGCATTGGTCATAGAGCTCTTTGTGGCGTTGCCTCAGATGTTGAACTAGATTTGTTGCGCTAAGTTCACACGTACTCCGTCTGCAGTGCGTATACAGTATGCGGTGCAGAAGCAGCATGGACTCATTTTGCTTTCGCACAGGACGCGTTTGCAGTCCGCTCCTGATCCGCGGCTGTTTACCACAAACGCAACATTTATCCATTATTTTGATTTCAAATCCAAACATTGTTTCTGAAAATGCTTTTTCAGCATTATGATTCTCTTTTATCACAGTACAGTAATACAATCTTTCATAAACATTCACATTTAAGCACAATAAATATAACTTTGTTTTAACTACCACCACGAGTGCCATCTATTATTGCCTTGTTTATCTAAAAGTGCACTTTTCCTTGTTTTAAATCTAGCCAAAAAGTTGTGTGTTGACTGTGAAACAGTAGACTTTAATTATATGCATTTATGGTGTACAAAATTACCGAGTCAACCCATGTTAATTGTTACCGCGAATAATGTGCTGTGCGTGCAGCACATCAGAAATAGATTCCGTGCGGAAACAATCGCTGCACTGCTGCAGACGCACCGCTCCTGGAGCGCACTGCCGGAAAATTTCCGTGTCAACCCATGTTAATTGTTACCGCGAATAATGTGCTGTGCGTGCAGCACATCAGAAATAGATTCCGTGCGGAAACAATCGCTGCACTGCTGCAGACGCACCGCTCCTGGAGCGCACTGCCGGACCGCAATCGCATGCAGTGTGAACGCTCTGATCTGTTAACATGGGCACGGACAAAATACCAAAAAGCACCACAGATGAAGTGTGTGAACCTGGTGTTACGTTTGTATGCCCGCCCGGTCTGTTCTGTTCTCGTGCTCCATTTAGGCACGCTGCATTCTGATTGGTTCGGATAGCATTGGAGGTCGGGGGCGCGGAAAATAATGCTATAAAGCGATTTAGAAATCGCGCATGCTCAAATCACGATTTTATGATGATTTCGATTAATCGCACAGCCCTACTACACACTTCCAAATTCTTAAGAATATTTAGATTATGGAAATTAAGTATCAAAATATTAGATACCTTAAAAAACTTGAATAAATAGTAAATAAACATTTTCTAACAAAAAGTGCAAAGTAACAAGTAGAAAAAAAGAAAAATGCACAAATAATTTTTCCCTGACCTTCTTTTCTCTGTAAATTAAGGCTGCACACTATTGCTGAAAAACACAATCACTACTTAGCAGTCAGATGACCGTATGCACAAAGGCACAGATCCCTAAACAAGGCCATATCTGCAGATGAAACTTTTTTTGTAGAAGCATTTTTTAAATTTGAACTGGCACCTCATGACTACATCACGTTATGTACGAGAAGCTGCAAAAGACACAGGCACAGGTGGAATGTACAAAACATGGTGACATAAATTTTTAAGTAAATAAAATGGGCGATATATTGCGTCTCCAAAAATGATTGAGGTCATGTACATATATTGCACGATAAGTCGATATATTGATTATTGGACCGCAATCGCATGCAGTGTGAACGCTCTGATCTGTTAACATGGGCACGGACAAAATACCAAAAAGCACCACAGATGAAGTGTGTGAACCTGGTGTTACGTTTGTATGCCCGCCCGGTCTGTTCTGTTCTCGTGCTCCATTTAGGCACGCTGCATTCTGATTGGTTCGGATAGCATTGGAGGTCGGGGGCGCGGAAAATAATGCTATAAAGCGATTTAGAAATCGCGCATGCTCAAATCACGATTTTATGATGATTTCGATTAATCGCACAGCCCTACTACACACTTCCAAATTCTTAAGAATATTTAGATTATGGAAATTAAGTATCAAAATATTAGATACCTTAAAAAACTTGAATAAATAGTAAATAAACATTTTCTAACAAAAAGTGCAAAGTAACAAGTAGAAAAAAAGAAAAATGCACAAATAATTTTTCCCTGACCTTCTTTTCTCTGTAAATTAAGGCTGCACACTATTGCTGAAAAACACAATCACTACTTAGCAGTCAGATGACCGTATGCACAAAGGCACAGATCCCTAAACAAGGCCATATCTGCAGATGAAACTTTTTTTGTAGAAGCATTTTTTAAATTTGAACTGGCACCTCATGACTACATCACGTTATGTACGAGAAGCTGCAAAAGACACAGGCACAGGTGGAATGTACAAAACATGGTGACATAAATTTTTAAGTAAATAAAATGGGCGATATATTGCGTCTCCAAAAATTATTGAGGTCATGTACATATATTGCACGATAAGTCGATATATTGATTATTGCGACAGGCCTACTCGTGAAAAGTGAGTAGTATCAGATAAATCTGATCTCATAACCTCAGGTTGCTCCAGGGTCACTCAGGACTGCAATAAGTCCAGCTGCTTATCGTTCTCAAGAGGGTTTCTGCATTTAGCCTATATGTCATGCTATCTTTGTTATAAGATGTGACTCTCTTTGTCCTCCAGGGAAGATGGGATTGGATGCATCTCAGTACCTTGTCCAGATAAGGTCCGGTCTCCCCGCATGGCATCTCTTTGGAAGGCTGTGAGCGGAAAGCTCCCCCAGTCCTGCCGCCTCTCCGCATCTCACCATCATTCATTCCTCTCCTGTCGTGCCTGCTATCGTGACCCATACTGGAGTCTTCATCCTGACAAAAATATAATCTGCATTTTTCTACAGATCTGCAGCAACACACATGAGCAGATCAGCACAGTGGTAACGACTATCTTACCGTAACGCTCATGTTTGAGAACTGCCGAGTCACAGGAGACACCCATGAGTCCCCACTGTTACCTTTAAGAGGGCTCTAAGGGACAAACCAAAGGGTTACTTAGGAGTTGATAGTTTCCCCAAGTCAAAAAGTCTTGGTGAGGTCAAAAAAAGCTCCCAACATACCTTAGCGTTGAGTCTCCTGGCCCCCTGGCCTTGCCCCCAGCCCCCAGAGTTGTATGTGTTGCTTTGAGATCCCCGACTGCCCCAAACACCAGCGCCACCGTCCTCTTCCTCCCAGCTGGAGTGTCGCGATACATTCGAGCCTTCGTCACCCCACCCCTCTTGCATAGACTTTGAACCTTAAGAGTAAATATGAAGATCAGCTCAAGTGGCACACTTGAAGAGTTTATGTAATTATGGCAGCCATAATCATGATTATTTTGCCAGCTAACTAATTTTGATAAGTCTTACACAGCATTAGGCCTATATTTAGATTTACTTCATTGCATCAAACGTTGCCATTTACAATGTTTTTGTTCAACATTGTAACCAATCACAAGCTGCGTTCCCATTAGACTTGTGCAAAACTTTTGCGATATCTTATCAATATCAATAAAAAACTATTGCGAAATGACGGCATTTCCATTTAGATTTATGCGACTAAAACTTAAATTTTTTCCTCTCGCGATAAGTCAAGGAGACGGGTACTGGTAGGTTTACATATAACGCAGCCACTGCACTAGCCATTACTTTTAATCGAAGGAGACGGAGGTGTGTATCTTTAGCAAAGCAGTGTGGAGAGCCGCTTCTGAAACACTTCTAAAACGTGCTGCAGGGCAGATGGTATAAACAAAAGCATTGACTAGAGTGGCCGTGTCAGATCCATAATGCACCGCAGACATGTGCAGGGTAAATTATCCAAGCATTAATTACAAGGAAAGTCCCTTATACTTGAGAACGGCCATATATAAGGTGTTTCTTGGAGGTTATAGTACGTTAAATAATGATCATGCGATTTTTTTACTTGACTTATTCGCGATAAGTCAAGGAGACGGGTACTGGTAGGTTTACATATAACGCAGCCACTGCACTAGCCATTACTTTTAATCGAAGGAGACGGAGGTGTGTATCTTTAGCAAAGCAGTGTGGAGAGCCGCTTCTGAAACACTTCTAAAACGTGCTGCAGGGCAGATGGTATAAACACAAGCATTGACTAGAGTGGCCGTGTCAGATCCATAATGCACCGCAGACATGTGCAGGGTAAATTATCCAAGCATTAATTACAAGGAAAGTCCCTTATACTTGAGAACGGCCATATATAAGGTGTTTCTTGGAGGTTATAGTACATTAAAGGGTTAGTTCACCCAAAAATGAAAATTCTGCCATTAATTACTCCCTCTTAATTAATAAGACCTTCTTTCATCTTCGGAACACAATTTAAGATATTTTTGATGAAATCTGAGGGCTCTCTGACCCTCCTATAGACAGCAAGGTTACTACCACGATCAAGGCCCAAAATAGTACCAAGATGATCGACAAAGTAGTCCATGTGACATCAGTGGTTCAACTGTAATGTTACGAAGCTACGAGAATATTTTTTGCAAAGAAAACAAAAATAATTACTTTATTCCACATGTTTGTCTCTACTGCGTCATTTGTGGATGCACGTTCATGACCGTACCATGACGCATGCGTGTGGCGGCACCGGCGCTGACCCAGATCCGGCGTGACAACATTGAACACATGCGCTGTACCTTGTTTACACTTGGGCCCAATAGCGCCATACGTATCCCTTCTAGCCTTAACCGTATTACTCTCTCTTAATTAATAAGACCTTCTTTCATCTTCGGAACACAATTTAAGATATTTTTGATGAAATCTGAGGGCTCTCTGACCCTCCTATAGACAGCAAGGTTACTACCACGATCAAGGCCCAAAATAGTACCAAGATGATCGACAAAGTAGTCCATGTGACATCAGTGGTTCAACTGTAATGTTACGAAGCTACGAGAATATTTTTTGCAAAGAAAACAAAAATAATTACTTTATTCCACATGTTTGTCTCTACTGCGTCATTTGTGGATGCACGTTCATGACCGTACCATGACGCATGCGTGTGGCGGCACCGGCGCTGACCCAGATCCGGCGTGACAACATTGAACACATGCGCTGTACCTTGTTTACACTTGGGCCCAATAGCGCCATACGTATCCCTTCTAGCCTTAACCGTAAACAAAGCATGGTGATAATTATCAAATTATGTGTTTTCATTAAGGATTTCACATAATTTTCCTTATTTTGTATCATTTGGCACAGTTTTAACATTTAATAGAGTTTAAATTTGGTAAAGTAAAATATTTCAAAACAAGCATATTTGGTGCAATGTGCCAAACACTCAACCCACTGGAAAAAAAACTTGGCAATAGTTTAAAAGCAGCCCAATTCCTTGCAAAAACCAGTCTTGGCAACCTTTGAGCATGTACACTTAGGCAGGCTCTTACCAGATTTAGTAGAATGGGAATGCGAGTTTCCCCATCCTCCTCCTTTCCCTGGTTCACTGGATTCCCCCCAACCATCAGACGATTTCCCCCAAGCAGATGTACCGCTGACCACAGAAGGATCTGAGGGACCACTGCTGCGTGCCCATGTTGCAGGAACTGGAATGTGAATGTGTGTTAACGAATGGGATGTTTCTGGTTTGAAACCATTTAACTACTTTAATATGCACTGCTGCCTTCTTACCAGAGTTTTTAGAAAGAGCTCCAGCCTGTCTTCCAGACAACTGCTGTTGGTCTTGTGAGCTGTTGGTCTTCTTATCCCACAGATTGACGGTCCTACTGTTGTAGCGTGACGGATCGCCCCATGCAGATGTGCCATCGTCAATTTCCATTATCCTGCTGATGGACTGTGGCGAGGGTTCCTCCCACCCACTCGGCTCTACAACTGAAGGCACCTGAGGGATGGGCCCACAGGTCCAGCCAGACCCTTTACCTTGGTCGTCGGTGTCTCCTGGACGACCCCGTTCCTGCAAGTCCTTTGGATATACCGCCATTTGCTGCTGGGTTTGCGATTGCTGCTGCGGTTTTTGATTTTGGTTTTTAAGTGCTGCTTGTTTGTTTGGTATCTGTGATGGAAGAAGCTTCTCGCCCCATCCCTGGTGCGGTTTGACACTGCTGCCTCCCCAGCCACCACTCCGCTGTCCCGACTCTTCCGGGCTGCCCCATAACCCTTCATCCTGATTCTTGCGGTCACTGTCTTTCTCTTCTTTCCAGCCTCCACCCTCGGGTAATGGAGTCCACTCACTTCCACCACCCTGGTTCCACCCCGTCCCTTCCCTCCTGCAAGTATCTTCAACCTCCTGGTCTTCTCCCCAACCACTCCCTTTGCAACCAATCCCAATGCTCATGTCTCCGTGCCCGGGCCACCCTTGAGCTCTACCCACCTGGCCAACCTCCTGCTTCTGCATTTTAGAGCTGGAAAGATCCCCAGTGTCCCGCCAGCCCTCCTTACTGCGGTCAGGGTCCACTTCTACATCCCAGGTAACATTCCCACTGTTGCCCTCAAAATCCCAGGCGACATTCTGCTTGATCTGAGTCTTTCCCCATCCTGTGTTGCACAGCACTTTAGGATCCATGTTAGTGTGATTGATCATGCTTTCTAAGGCTTCTTCTGGGTGGAGGGCCTGACTTCTGGAGGGGCTTTGGACCAAATTTGGGGTGTGCATCCCATCCTCATTGCTTTCTCTGCCAGTTGATTTTTCCTCAGACCCATCACAATCATCAACTGCTTTCTGATTGTCATCTCTTGATGCCACGCTGTTTGCAAACATTGAAGAGTCCTGTAAACTATCTGTGCTTACCTCAGAGATCCCTCTCACATCCTCTTTTGATGCTCCAACTGCTAAATCTGAGGTCCATCCTGTAGCTGCCTGTTTGTTTGAAACTACCGTGTCTCGGTCCCACACTCCCTGAAAGATGCCAGTGCCTTCACTTAAACTTCCACCTAGTGCATCAATTCTCTTCCCAACAGGGTCTTCTCCTGTATCCCATAATTCCGTTCTGGAGACTCCACCATCTCCACCACGATTTGGTCCAGCCTGAAGCTCTAACCAATCCCCTGTAATGCACTCTTCGTTCTTGGAGAGTGTCTGGTACACTGCACTGGCTGGACTCAAGGGTGTGGGAGTAGATTCCTCATAAGCAGTGTTGTTTGCGCCATCAGGGTCATCGGGGTTGGAATTTGGTTTTAGACCTTGAGTGTCCTCCTGGTCTCCAGAAAGCATTGACACCTTGGAATTGAAGTGCTGATTGACTTCTTTAATGGATTCTTTATTCTCAGACTGTGAAGATGCACCTCCTACCGCACTGACTTCTGCAAATTCAGATAGTTGAGAAGAAGTGTCCGTTCTTAGGCCATCAGACTCATCCATCCTTGACCTGGCAGAATGTGGGGTCTGATCACTATCCCATGAGTCTTCCGGTCTTGGCCATTTCTCTACATCAGAATTGTCCTTGTCCATTCCCTGAGTGGAGGGTTGACGTCCTGAGCTCAACCCCCATGTGTAATTTGCATAAGTGGGAGTGGCAGAGGCATCTGACGATAAGTGCAGAGAAACAGAAACTACTGTTGGATCTGGAAGAGAAAAATACACCACATCAGAAAAGAATAAAAGCCCCCCCAAAAAAAACTGTGTCCATTAACTTTTTAATTCACCCACCTGAGGCATCAGCTTGCTCCTGCAGGGAAAGCTGGGGTGCAGGGTCCCCTCCGTTTCCGCCTCCCAGCAGCATGCAGGACAGTGGTGGCTGGCCTCTTTTCAGTAGCACTTTTGGTTCCTGTTGGTTGCGGAAGCGCGGGGGCACCTCACAGGGCATATAGCGCTGGGACACCACGGAGGGGGGCTGTCCGTTGGCCACAGCGGCCCACTTTGCATTCTTCCCTCCCTCAGGATGGTCCGTTGAACCCCCGACAATAGGACAGGGGGAGGTTGTTTCGGCGGGACCCGGTCGAGATGAAGCACCGGTAAGGGTGACAATGGATGTGGCAGATGGAGATGAGCCCGATTCTGACAGGAGGACAGCAGTTGAAAAGAAATGCAGTCAATAATACATAGCAATGGACAGCATTTCTTAAAATTACTTCTACATAATGGCAGAAAACTTCACTCTTATTTTCAAACCTACAAAGAATTTTTTTAGTTTCAAACCTTGAACCAACATATCTGAAAGCCAGAAAAGAGATAAAAAAGTAGTGATGCACCAAACTATTGGCACCCAAAAATTTCAGGTGAAACATCATAGAAATAAATTAAAAGAAAATAAATCATTTTTGGCCAAAACTTAACACCATACCAGTGTTAATGTCGTTGACAAATAATTTGTCATAATTTACATCAACAACATTTTTTACACCAACAAAAACGAGACGATAATGAACTTGTTTTGAAAGACAAACACTATGACGAAAATCTATTGACATTTTCGTCAATTAATAAAAATCTTATGATATTTAGTCGACTAAAACTAGACTAAAAATAATTCAGATGACTAAAATATGACTGAAACTAAATGGCATTTTAGTCAAAAGACTATGACTAAAACTAAATCAAAATTTGCTGTCAAAATTAACACTGCACCATACGGAGTTCAATTACCCAAATAACCAAATTTAATTACCAAAAGCTTTTAGTTGTCAGCTAAACAAAAACTTTAATTTCAGTCTTAGTGTTTTAGCAAAATAATTTATTTTGGAGCGTCTCCTAAAAAATATATAAGACTGTGTACTAACCCTAACCAGAAAGAAAAACACAGTATATAAACACTGACTATGAAGGTAATTATTACCATTCTATTTACAACAGAATTATAATTCTATTACACTATAATTTGCATTCAATTTGCATAAGTTGGCTACATACAAGTAATATATTGTAATAAATATTTATACAGATATTAAAGAAAATAACAGATTTTTCACAAATGGTCTTCAAAACTGTTTATGTGAAGCAGCTTAATATGGGCATTACTAGCTGGGGGAAAAAAATCACTTTTTCAAATGATGAACCTCTTAAAGATTCTTCTCAGGCACGGCACCTGAGAAGAACCTGTAAGATGTTTATCATGAGATGTTTAAATCAAGACTTCTTATGCAAACAAGCATACATGAAACACTGGCGTACACAAATGTGAATTACTCACACATACAACCACTGAAAGTACTATGCAAGTATATGTAAGAAGACTGTGTCGGGATGAATGGGGTTGAAGGTCCAATTTGCAGTTTCAATGCAGCTTCAAAGGGCTCTACACTATCCCAGCCAAAGAATGAGGGTCTTATGGATCGGTCATTTTCTAAAAATAAATTAAATGTATATACTTTTTAAACCACAAACGCTTGTTTTGCACTAGTTCAACTTCACAAATTCACATGTGACGTAGGCGGAAGTACCGACCCAGTGTTTACAAAGCAAACATGCAAAGAAAGTCAAATGCCCTTTTACAAAAAAATCAATTACCCAAATAACCAAATTTAATTACCAAAAGCTTTTAGTTGTCAGCTAAACAAAAACTTTAATTTCAGTCTTAGTGTTTTAGCAAAATAATTTATTTTGGAGCATCTCCTAAAAAAATATAAGACTGTGTACTAACCCTAACCAGAAAGAAAAACACAATATATAAACACTGACTATGAAGGTAATTATTACAATTCTATTTACAACAGAATTATAATTCTATTACACTATAATTTGCATTCAATTTGCATAAGTTGGCTACATACAAGTAATATATTGTAATACATATTTATACAGATATTAAAGAAAATAACAGATTTTTCACAAATGGTCTTCAAAACTGTTTATGTGAAGCAGCTTAATATGGGCATTACTAGCTGGGGGAAAAAAATCACTTTTTCAAATGATGAACCTCTTAAAAGATTCTTCTCAGGCACGGCACCTGAGAAGAACCTGTAAGATGTTTATCATGAGATGTTTAAATCAAGACTTCTTATGCAAACAAGCATACATGAAACACTGACGTACACAAATGTGAATTACTCACACATACAACCACTGAAAGTACTATGCAAGTATATGTAAGAAGACTGTGTCGGGATGAATGGGGTTGAAGGTCCAATTTGCAGTTTCAATGCAGCTTCAAAGGGCTCTACACTATCCCAGCCAAAGAATGAGGGTCTTATGGATCGGTCATTTTCTAAAAATAAATTAAATGTATATACTTTTTAAACCACAAACGCTTGTTTTGCACTAGTTCAACTTCACAAATTCACATGTGACGTAGGCGGAAGTACCGACCCAGTGTTTACAAAGCAAACATGCAAAGAAAGTCAAATGCCCTTTTACAAAAAAAAAGGTAAAACAACAATGTCGGATGATTTTGAAATTGGAGGAGAAAATGAGATGGAGTTTTTCGCCCTACCCGACCTTTAAGAACCGAAGTACACAGACAAAGAACTAACCGTGCATGTCCTTTCCAACGTGAAAGTGTAATGCGTGAAGACGCACATGCACATCTAGTTCTCCTTGGCCCCCCGACTGAGCTTGGTTTCTCCCAAGGTTTTTTTCTCCATTCTGTCACCGATGGAGTTTTGGTTCCTTGCCGCTGTCGCCTCTGGTCTGCTTAGTTGGGGACACTTCATTTCCAGCGATATCGTCGACTTGACTGCACAGATAGTATTTAAACTGAACTGAGCTGGATGATAACATCACTGAATTGAATGATGAACTGCCTTTAACTGAAAATTGAGTGTTTACTATTGTCATTTTGCATTATTGACACACTATTTTCCTATTTAATACTGTAAAGTTGCTTTGACACAATCTGTATTGCTAAAAGCACTATATAAATAAAGGTGACTTGACATGCGCATCACAGAGCTAGTGCAAAATGAGCATTTGTGGTTAAAAAGTATAAAAAAATTATTTTAGAAAATTGACAATCGTTTCGCTAGATAAGACCCCTATTCATTGGCTGGGATCATGTAGAGCCCTTCGAAAGCTGCATTGAAACTGCAATTTGGATCTTCAACCCGTTAGTCCCGTTGAAGTCCACTATATGGAGAAAAATCCTGGAATCTTTTCCTCAAAAAGAAAAAGAAATGAACATCTTGAATGACATGGAGGTGAGTAAATCAGATTTTATTTTTATTCTGGAAGTGAACTAATATTTTAAATTGATCAAATTATTATATTTCTATATATTATATATACATATATATGCATTAAATTTATCAAAAGTCACAGTAAAGAAGACATTAATGATGTTATAAAAGACTTCTATTTCAAAGATACAGTTTCTTAACTTCCTATTCATTAAAGATCCAAAAATATATATATGTGCATCAAGTTTTCCACAAAAATAAAAGTGTTTTCAACACTGATAATAATGAGAAATATTTCTTGAGCAGCAAATCAGCATATTAGAATGATTTCTGAAGGACCATGTGACACTGAAGACTGGAGTAATGATGCTTTAAATCACAGGAATAAATTACACGTTACTATATCGTCACATAGAAAAGAGTTCTTTTAAACTGTACAAATATTTCACAATATTAGTTTTTATTATACTTTTCATCAAATGAATGCGGCCTTGGAGAGCAGAAGAGACTTCAAAAACATTAAAAATCATACGGACCACAAAAACTTTGAACGATGGTGTACATGCGTGACTATTTCACAATTGAGTATTAAAAAGCTAATTGTAAATTACCAACCTTTAGTGCTGTCTTCAGTGCCCTGTAATTAAAAAAAAATTGCTCATTAGATGATTGTACATTCGTATACAGCTAATGTATGTTTTCTTGAGTGTATACAGTGTTATCCCGCAAAAGCATTGCCCACCTCCTGATGGCTGCGGTCTCAGGTGTAATAATAAATAGTGACTCTTTTAAAATTCTTAATATGTTTATTAATAAAGATGTAAGCGTGTCACAGACGGCTGTCATACAAACATTTGATCATTTAATGTGGACGCTGCTGACGGACCAGCAGAGGGCGCTGTGATTTCCGCACCAACGCCTACTTATGCACTAAAGCAATGGTTCCCAACCCTGGTCCTTGAGGCACCCCAACACTGCACATTTTGCATGTCTCCTTAATCAAACACACCTGATTCAGGTCATCAGCTCATTAGTTGAGACTTCAAGACCTGAAATTGGTGTGTCAGAGAAAGGAGACATGCAAAATGTGCAGTGCTGGGGTGCCTCCAGGACCAGGGTTGGGAACCACTGCACTAAAGTATGTTCTTCATTTGTGAAAAAATCTAACAAATGCTGTTCTTCTGAACTATATATTCGTCAAAGTATCACGGTTTTTACAAAAGTATAGAACTGTTTTCAACATTAATAATATACATTTAATATATTAATTAATATATTGTTATGAGTGTGAGCAGGCCTTTACATGTTTGAGAATGTGTCGCTATATTTACATAAAATACATTTTAAGCATTACATTTACACGTTACATTTTAAAGCTATTAGATGGAGTAATAGACCTAAACAAACAGCAATTAATTTCAGATTGGGAACTATAAGTTAAAGGGATAGTTCACCCAAAACGAAAATGTGATGTTTATCTGCTTACCCCCAGGGCATCCAAGATGTAGGTGACATTGTTTCTTCAGTAGAACACAAACGAAGATTTTTAACTCAAACCGTTGCAGTCTATCAGTCTTATAACGGCAGTCAATGGGCTCCATGGCTTTGAGAGTAAAAAAAAAACATACACAGACAAAACCAAATTGTGATGACTGTAAGAAAGTGGGCTTTGAAGTGAGCAGAAGCGTCCTGCTGTTTGTTTTCTGCTGATGGAATTGCCAACTAAATTGAGAATAGATTTAGAAGCAGCTTTGCAAAACATTTTTTAAGAGTGTAAGCAGGGGCACAACTGCACATTTGCTGAGGAGTATGCAAGATCAGTGTTGGCGCCGCCCTGTATTCTAGCCGCTAATACGAACTCCCACAGAAAACTTTCTGAAAGTTAATGACCAAAAGCCCATTAACTAGCTTGGGCATGGAAGGATACAAACTCATCAGGGGTGAAAAAAGTGACAAAGGTATGAACCCCCTCCCCCATTTTCAATACCATAGAAAAAAGGTGAAAAGTGAAAAGAAAAAAGAAAAGTGTGTTGTAACATTCCCTTTAACTCCTGAGAACAGAATGGTTCTGTGTCTGGCCTGTGTGACATAAAATGTTGGATGGACATGAACTTCTTACAGCTAAACAACGACAAAACCGAAATTGTTATCTTTGCCCCAACCGAGATTTGACCTCTGACATAGTTAATCAGCTTGGTTCTCCATCTTCAAATGTTCATGACTGTGTCAAAAAACTTGGTGTCATATTTGATTCCAATCTGAGTTTCGATAAGCAGATTAGTGCTATTGTTAAAAGTAGTTTCTTTCAGCTAAGATCTATTGCCAAAATCAAGATGATGCTTTCTAAGAAAGACCTTGAAACTGTTATTCATGCATTTATCACCTCAAAGTTGGATTATTGCAACTCTTTATACCTGGGTTTGCCTAATTCACCTGTAAATCGTTTGCTGATGGTTCAAAACGCAGCAATCAGGTTATTGACTGGCACTAAAAAGTGTCAGCACATTACTCCTGTGCTTGCCTCTCTCCACTGGTTACCAATTGAGGCCTGGATTGATTTTGAAATTTTGCTTTTTGTTTATAAAGCTTTACATGGACTTGCCCCTCAGTATATCAAGGATCAATGCCTCAAGATCCTTACGTTCTTCCAATCATATTCTTCTTTCTGCTCCTCGCTCACGTTACAAACTAAAGGTGACCGGGCTTTCTCGGTGGCTGCTCACAGACTTTGGAACAGTCTCCCTCTCAATAGTAGAACTTCCTTTTCTGTTTCTTTTATGACATTTTCCCTAAAAACATATCTGTATTCTTTATGTTTTAATTGAGGGTGTTTATATTTTTACATTTGTCTCCAAGGTTTTGATCCAGTGTGTTAATTTTGTTTTAATTTTGTTTTAATTTAGTTTTAATATCCCTGTACAGCACTTTGGTTGCAACTTCTGTTGTTTTGAAATGTGCTTTATAAATTAATAAACTAAACTAAACTAAGCTGATGGCTTATTTATTAAATTTACGGTAAAAAAACGGCAGCTGTGGTTGCCGGAATTTTACCGTAAAAAATATGGTAGCAACGTTTTAGGTTTTAACTTAAATTTACAGTTAAATACCGTAATTTCATTAACTGATATAATGTTAATATACCAACCTATTGAAGTACATTACTGTTTTGTACCTTTGTAATACACTGATAACCACCAAATGCAGGTGGTGATGAGAAAGTCACACGATGACCCAAAGCCCATCACAAGCAGCTTTTAAATAATATCATATATAGAAGGTGCACAGTGTCATTCACACAAACACCAAACACCATCATGTTAACACACATGAAACTGAAATAATGCAATAAACATTCATTTAACAACATTAGGTGTAACACACAACCCTAATATACAAAACTGATAAGAAAAAACTAAGAAGAAACATAGTTATTTCAACAAAACAATATCAACTTTAAAATGTAACGCAGGGAATTCTGAGAATGTCAATTTATGGTTAATCACTGTAAATTATACGGTATTTTTCACTTCCAAAAACGGTATACTACCGTAAAATT
>NW_015506067.1:281522-298439 GCF_001515645.1 Sinocyclocheilus grahami
ATTTCAGTCTGTGTGCATTGAATTTATTTAATACACGAGTTTCACAATTTGAGTTGAATTACTGAAATAAATGAACTTTTCCACGACATTCTAATTTATTGAGATGCACCTGTATAGAAGGTGCACAGTGTCATTCACACAAACACCAAACACCATCATGTTAACACACATGAAACTGAAATAATGCAATAAACATTCATTTAACAACATTAGGTGTAACACACAACCCTAATATACAAAACTGATAAGAAAAAACTAAGAAGGAACATAGTTATTTCAACAAAACAACATCAAATTTGAAATGTAACGCAGGGAATTCTGGGAATGTCAATTTACGGTTATTCACTGTAAATTATACCGTCTTTTTCACTTCCAAAAACGGTATACTACCATGTCCAATAATGTCCAATACAGTTTTTCACCGTATATAGTAGGGGAATTTACCGTTAACCATTTAACAGGTTTTTACTGTAGCATTTTTACAGTCTTTTCAAAAAAATCACACAAATGGCCTATTTTGAATTCAAAACTGCATTTTTCGGCGAAAGGTAGCTTGTTTGTATCCTTGTTAATAATCTCAGTTCCTCTCAAATGTAAATCAAACGCCCATTCACAAACATAGCGTGACTTTTTTTTTTTTTTTGAGCAACAGATACTCAGAAATGAACTGATATTAACGTTAATCACTTTGCCATCTTAAGCAACAACGTTAAATGTTGAATGAATTTAGAGTCTTTACAGAGCTTACCAATTTTCCTCTTTGTCTTTTCTGTTCTTCGCCCCATAGCGTTTCTCTCCTCTATTCATTTTGGTCATGTGGCTCTGTCTGCACCAATATTGTGTCGAAGGGTGAGTGGTTGATATGTACTCAGTTTATTATATATTTTGAACTCATTAAAAATGCTAAAAACTGTTAAATAAAATCCATTTTTCATTATGTAATTTTTTAACAACTAAGCTTTTGATTATTTATAACGTTTTATTAAGGAAGATTTTCACAGAATGATTTCGGCAATATTTGCGCCCCCTCCTTGCGGCACCCCTATGCACTGCATATACTACATACTCCCCTTTTTGCGCCACTGAGAGAGTAACAAACTTTTGCTTCGCAAAACTAATTCACTGACGCGTCACGCTGCTGATGCCTGCTGGTCAACAAAACTCAGGCCAAACATGCATGAAAACGCCTTTTACAACCAATTGCAAATGTTTTATTGAAAGTATCATTTTAAAATGCAATTTACACATAATCAAATACCAATATTAAATATGAAGAGTCTGTGTTAATAAAAATAACAATTTGGTCCCTCGATATTCTCTTTGCCACCGTGAAATCTTCTCAGTCTCCTTAAAGTGTAAATAAATACGGCCGGGAAGTAAGAAAACACACAGTCCATGTATTCTCAATACTTCAATTTATTCACAGAAATACAGATCTTATATAGGCATGTCGAGGGGAGTTTTTACCCTCTTAACCAATGAGGATAGGGGGACATACCCATACAGGATGTTTTTCCCAAGAACATGTGTTTTGTATAAAATTGCCACATATACAGAAAAACATATCCATATAAGGAATAGACTTCCTGGCGACAGAGGCTGAACCCCCCTTATAAATCAGCACAAACTCCTTTACCTTGAATATTGGTTAAGAGACATTCAAACACCATACAAGAGAGAGAGAGAACAGATAGAGGAGGGGTGATTCAGAGAAGGAGAGAGAAAGAGTGAGAAAGGAGGGGTATGGCATCAAAAGACAGAGAGTGTTTTCTAACAGTCTGTAAAAAGTGTTATTTGGTTGTTTTATAGAGGACTTGTTTAAAACAAGAGATGCAACGGAGCAAAAGTGCTAACATGCCTCTCGTGGGTCAGGCTTCACAGCAGATATGTCCCTGGTTGTTTGTATGTGTTTTAAGATGACATGTAAAATCCCAAGATGCTTGAAGCTCCTTCAGATGTAAGTGTTTATCTAAAATATGGTATTTTCCTCTCACCCAATGCATAGGTCCCACGAGTGGAGCGGGTTGATGCTGGAAATGATTGTGATATCTGTGAGAACATCTGAACATGAGCTGCTTTACAGTCACAACAAACTACATATTTATGGGCCCCAGGAATGATTGAATTGATTGAGAGAAACACAAGCATAAAAAAACACTTATTATGCATCCGAAGCACACGGTCAGAAAGCGGCTGTCACAGCATGCGAGTACTAAACTAAGTTCTCATTCACACACAAGTTTACGTTAAAAACACACATGAGTTACAAAAACAGTCGGTTATGTCTGTGGAGGTAAACAGCTGGGAAATAAATCGCATGTTTATTTTAGATATGTGTGGCAGCAGCAATATACAGTAAATTAATCAATAAATCCACTGCTCTCGTCTCCTCTGAGGCTGGGACTCTAAATAGTGTTCTTTTCTCGTCTGTGCAGCCAAAGACTGAACAGTTAGCATGTTTTGCTCAAACTTTTGTCATGGCATTAGAGCCGGTACACCGTTGTCGCTTGCGAAAACAGTGATGGCTCCTTGGGTGTAAACTTTCATGATTAAGGGGTGGTAATATTATAATGAGATCCCTTTGCCACGTCACCAAGGGAGAGAAATCAGACGCGCTCGTTTTCTCAGAAGCTTGCAGAAAAAGGCTTCCCAAAACAAAGTTACTGGGTTAATCTTTTTCACGTTTCCTTGGTTGGTAGATGCACCGCGGACCTGATTATAGCACTTAAAACCTGGAAAAGTCAGATTTTCATGATATGTCACCTTTAACAGATGGATCACATATTTGATCAATATCAGAAATATGTTCTATTGTAACACCTGATGGTAGTTGATTCCAAACACTATGAATGTAGTCATGCAGTTCTCCTGGTTGGAGATCATAATAAATACAGATTATTTCACAGATTCAGGTAAAAAAAAAAAAAAAGAACATACAGTACAGTTCACTGATATCTAAAGTTTAACAACTTCAACGAAATGCATAGTAAAAAGATAATATAAAACATGAACATAAAACTTTAGAAAACCCAATCTCCAGCATCAGTTTGTTAATATACTGTATATATGTATATGTATATGTATATGTATGTATTTATTAAATTTTTTTCCAATTAGTGGATTCACATTACGGAGTATATGAGATATAACCACTATATGACAGGTATGGTCATTAACCATCTGTCCCATAACAGTGTGAAACACATTAGGATGTGTCTCTACTGGAGTCGCTCCTGCTCCAGCCACACCATGGCGCTCTGCTGGCTCAGGATGCTGCTGCGTATGATGGCCAGAAGCTCGTCCGTGCTGCTCCATGCGTTCGGCTCCACCGTGCTGAACATCATAGGGAGAGTCTCCAGCTGCAGCTCCTCCATCTGACAGGCCTCCATCAGGTCCTCCTCTCTGTGGCCCGATAACAGCTTCCTGAAACACACACACAGGTTTCACTGGGGTTTAAGGATTGCGTGACATCAAGAGCTCAAGGTTGGGCTGATGTTGTGACTACAGTGTCAAGAGACAGACGGATACGGATCCGCACCTGAACTTGCGTCCCTTCTTGTCTTTGGGTTTGATGTAGATGATGATGGGATAGATGTTGTGCTTCAGGAGATTCTCCACATGATTCAAGCCCAGCTGAAGCAGACAGTGTTTGTCCTGAACACACACACAAACACAAAGTTTTAAAGGGGTCATATGATGCGATTTCAAGTTTTCCTTTCTCTTTGGAGTGTTACAAGCTCTTGGTGCATAAAGAAGATCTGTAAAGTTGCAAAGACTAAAGTCTCAAATCCAAAGAGATATTCTTTATAAAAGTTAAGAGTCAGTCACACCTACCTAAAACGGCTCGTTCTAACACGCCGCCCAAATGTTCATGCAAAGAAAGAAGGCATAACTTTTATTTCTCCGATCACAAATGCAGACATGGTTTTATGTTTACGCGGCACGATGCAACGCAACACGTAAAAAGACAGTATAAGTCATTATAATCCATAATTATGTTCCCACTGGATGCAACGAATGCCTCGTTTATAATGGGTTTTAATGTTTTTGAATCATCGCTCCGGCCGGACAGGGCATCATCACAATATGGTAAGGGGCGTAACATTTCCGTCACACACTTGAGGTATTCGGCCAATCACAACGCACTGGATAGCTGGCCAATCACAGCACACCTCGCTTTTTCAGACCGATGAGCTTTGTAAAAATTGACACGTTTCAGAAAGGCGGGGCATAGAGGAGAAACAATAATGTGAAAATAATGTGTTTTTTAACCTTAAACCGCATAAACACATTTCATTACACCAAATACACCAAATAATGTTCTTTTTAGCAGCATCATATGACCCCTTTAACACAGCTGTGGCTCTCAGTGTGTGTGTGTGTGTGTGTGTGTGTTAATGTTTACCTGGTTAATAACCTCTTGAATACTCTGTAGTTTGATTCCCAGTGGTTGATCTGTGGAGTCTAAGAGGAACACACTCTTATCCTGACTTTCCACTGGCTCTGCACACAATAATAATAATAATGGGGAAAATAATCCATAAAATGTATAATAAATTACTGAAATTATGAACTAAAAGGTATCAAGATTTTTAACAAAAAAATTTAAAAATGAAATGTTGAAAACAAACTATCTTCAAATAGACAAAGTAAATCCCAGCTGTAAATGCAGGTGCAGTGTTATTTTAGTATTTATTAGTCATTTTTATTAATATTTTGAATTTTTATATTTGATATATTATTCATTTTTATCTTAAAGTTAGTTTAAGATTATCATTTTCATTTAAGTTTTTGTTGTTTTTTGTCATTTTTATAGTTTGAATTAGTTTTTTATATTTCCAGTTGTAGTCATCTTGTTGTGGGTTTGTATCATGTTCAGTAGTTTTTTCATATTTTAGTAGTAGTAAGTACTATAGTATTTAGTATGATTTTGAATTTTTTTCTATCTTCGTATTAAATTTTATTTCAAGTTTGACTTTATTTTATTGCTTGTTTTGTTTAATAATTTTAGTAGGTTTATATATATATATATATATATATATATATATATATATATATACACACATTTTTTGACAGCTGGGTGAGAAGGCAATATAACAAAGAGTGAAAAATTTAAGGGGGTCTGAATACTTTCCGTACCCACTGTATATATATATATATATATATACACACATTTTTTGACAGCTGGTTGAGAAGGCAACACTTCTCATTTTCATGTAGTTTGTATTTTTATTTTGTTTTGCCATCTTTAGTCATTTTAGTAGGTTTATATAATTGACCGTCTCAATTTAGTTGAAATCTATCCATAAATACTTTTTATTGTATTTATATTGTGTATGTATGTGTCTTCAGTGAACATTTAGTTTATTTCAAGTAATAGGCAGCATGCTTGTAGTTGTAGTGAAGATCTGCTGCTGTACCTGGATGGCAGGTGTTGAAGTCCAGACCGGATTCTGCCGGCTGCAGCAGCCGCTCGATGATCCTGCGGGACAGAATAGACGGTGAGAAAACCACCGGCCGTTTGCTGAAGATCCCAACCATCTGAACCAGACTGAACGGGATCAGCTGCTCATCATGACCTACAAACACACACACATTCAGACAATATTCGCTCAATATTCACAATATTCGCTCTGATTGGTTAAAGGTTAGAGTGGGCGGGGCTTACGGTTACTGAGTGTGTATAGCACTGGACTGGACGAGCCAATCTCGCGATAGTTTGCCGCTACCGCTTTAATGAGCCGAACGCGCTCAGAGGTTTTCTTACAGAACTACAGACAGACACAAAACAAACAGCTTAGTGTCTGTGAGAGAGACAGAGACAGACAGACAGACAGAAAGACCGTCACCTTCCTCCTGCACTGATTCTGTTCCAGTGCCATCGTACGAAGTCTCACCAACAGCAGCTGCTGAGCCCTGAAGAGAAAACACGAGTCTGACATGTTTGATATGACACCAGACAGATGTTTAACATTAAATAGCCACATCATCTGAATATGAATTTGTGATTGCTCTTCTTCCCTGAATGTTTTTGCATGCTGAATTGTGATGTGGTTATTTAATAATGAATATTTATTCAATATTGTCAGCAGTTGTTGCCTTATTAGGGATTATGTGACTGGAGATGATGGCAACAGACATTTATTTATTTTTAGAAAAAAAAAATAATAATTAAAAAAAAAAATATATATATATATATTTGTGTGTGTGTGTGTGTGTTTAACAAGGAAAAAGCCTCTCTGAGAGAGAAAGAAACACTTTTACAGGAGTTTAAAAGAGATAGGATGACAAACTAGCAAAAAAAAAAACACCAATTATGTGCATTTTCATTGATATTTAGTCACTACAGTTAAAGGGATGCTATTTAAATACTTCATAATATTTCAGTGTTCATGTATTTTTTCATGTATTGCGTGCATTATGTACCTGTTGTAGTTGGGCACGGCTCCGGCCTGCAGCGGTGCCCCCATGTGTTTGTCCATGCGAACGCAGCGCCACTGATATTTACCATTGTAACGTGTGTCGGTGACGTGCAGCACGTCGTCACAGCAAACCCTGAGACACGGCGGGTCGCCATGGTGAGAGAGGTCAAGGTTCACGCGCACGTAGAATGAGTCAGCGCCGGTGAAAGACGGCGATGAGAGTTCAGCGAGTAAACGAGAATAACCTGAGACAAGAGAGAAAAAGACTGAATCATTATAGAAAATACAATAAAACATTCACAATCTCATGATGTTTATCTGAACATGATCAATTTCAAATTCTCAATTTATGCACACACACACACACACACACTTGATTTGAGAAGGTTTTTTTAGAAATACTGATGGAGCACATGTTTGTCTCTCACCGTCGGGATTGTGTGTGTGTTTGAGCGCGTTCGGTTCGGTCCACCACTGCAGTGAGAAATGAGCCACTTCAGCCGTACACTGACTGAGCCGAACACGACCCTCGCCGAACAACACCTGATCCAACTGACAACAGAGCACGTGATCTGAATGCGTTTCAGTGAAGAAGGAACTTCCTGTCTGACAGGAAACAGTTTTCTGTCTCGCTCACCTCCAGTAGTTCACTGCCCTCCCTCAGGCCGCAGATCTGCGCAGGTGAACCCTCCCTGACCGTCTGCACAAACACACCCGTCCGGTTTCCTCCAATGATAGTGATGCCGTCGGCCAGACTGACACTTTTGGACGAGGAGGAGAGCGCAAGAGACAATCTGAGAAACAAACGAGAGGAACATGAGACAAAACAAACATGATGAAGGTCATGTTGATGCTGATGAAGGGCTTGTACCGCAGGGAGGATGACGAAGGTTTGATCGGGAGAGTCGGAGTCACGTTGATCAAGTCAGGAGGAAATAGCTGAGATGGCAGAGAACTCCATGAACTCAACAGACACGAGTCTGAGTCCTCTACAACACACACACACACACACGCACCCCATTACTAACAATCTAAATACTAACTCAACACAGAAAGAAAGACAGAAGCATTTAAAGACAGTAGAGATGTGAATCTTCACAGGTCCCATGATTCAATTTGACATTTTTTACATTACAATACAAAACAGGGGTCAGTTTTGTCAAGACACCAACATTTCAGTTGCAATGATTCTCAAAACCAATTTAATATCAAAGATAACACAAAAACTGCTATTGAACATTTATTTGTAACTTTCTTACTTATTTTTTAATTGATACAATTTAATTATGAAGTGTTTTTTTATAATAATGAAATTAATAATTTTATTTCTAAAGCACATTTAAAGTCAGCTGACACTGACCAAAGTGCTATACAATAGATACATGATAAAAAACATCACCAGATAAATAGATATTGCAATACAAAATCAACAAAAAACAACAGACACACAAAAACATACAAATATGCACCCCATTACTAACAATCTAAATACTAACTCAACACAGAAAGAAAGACAGAAGCATTTAAAGACAGTAGAGATGTGAATCTTCACAGGTCCCATGATTCAATTTGATTCTAAAGGTAAAGATCTGACATTTTTTACATTACAATACAAAACAGGGGTCAGTTTTGTCAAGACACCAACATTTCAGTTGCAATGATTCTCAAAACCAATTTAATATCAAAGATAACACAAAAACTGCTATTGAACATTTATTTGTAACTTTCTTACTTATTTTTTAATTGATACAATTTAATTATGAAGTGTTTTTTTATAATAATGAAATTAATAATTTTATTTCTAAAGCACATTTAAAGTCAGCTGACACTGACCAAAGTGCTATACAATAGATACATGATAAAAAACATCACCAGATAAATAGATATTGCAATACAAAATCAACAAAAAACAACAGACACACAAAAACATACAAATATAAACATGAAAATGTTATTGTTTTATATTTTATATGAAAATACAAAGAATTTTATTTAAAAAAATAGAATTTAGTAAAGAGCAAATCATTTTTATCTTTTTATCAACATTACTGCCGTTTCATGTCTCACAATTCTGACTTATATTTGCCTGAATTGCGATATATAAACTCAGAATTGTGAGAAAATCGGAATTCTGACTTTTGAGTTTAGATCTCGCAATTCTGACATTTTTTGCATAACTCTGAGCTTACATCTTGAGAAAAAAAGGTCAGAATTGTGAGATACAAAAGCAAGATAAAAACTTGCAATTACAAAATGTGGTTAAAAATGAATCAGTCTTGCAGTTCTTTGGAATCGATTCAGAATTATTAAACAAAGAATTGACACATCAGAGAATAGTTTTTTTTCTCCCACCTCTAACAGAGAGACAGGTTTGGAGTAAGATGCACAGACAGACAGACAGACAGACAGACAGACAGAGAGCTGTTTCACACACCTGCATGCAGCTCGTTCTCATCGCTCCCCCAAGAGGTCAGATCAAACCTGCAAACACACAAACAGTGAGACCCCAGTGAATCATGAATCAGGAGTCATCCTTCACTAGTTTAGCGATGTCTGTAAACTAAAGCTTCAGCTGTAGATTAATGTATTTAACTCAATTTGCAGGGTTTGATTTGTCTTACTCTATGTTTGCTCTGCGGTTGATGGAGTTCATACAGGGAGGAAAGGGAAATGTGGAGAGTCTGTTGATGTCCTTCTCAGCGTTACACTCCTGCACAATCACAAAACACACAGTGAGATTCAAACACAGGACATGATGATCACTGCATCATCGAGTGAAATTATACATTTATTTACCGGCGTGAGCAGATTCTCCTCTGAATTAGAGCAGCAGGAGTCTATGAGACAAACACACAACAGCGTCAAAAAAAAAATCAACAAGCTTTACACAATACAGACTGTTTCAAAGCTGCTTCACAGTAACAAAATAACAGAATAACAGTGTTAATGTTGTAAAATTCTTCAATTATGAAACAATCTCAGCAGTACAGCAGCTCTACAGAAGACAATAATGTTGTTATCCAGTTCAATTCAGATCAAATTCTGTTCTCATTCGTGTCAGTTAAATGCATACTATTACTATTCACACAGTAACACTCACCTTCAGACTGCTCACAGAACTGAGCTCGAGAGGTTGACTGTAAAAACACAATAACAGCATGAGAGAACAGCACACACATGTGCACTCATAACACGACTGTGTGTTTGTGTGTGTGTGAACTCTGACCTTCAGCTGAGCTCTGAGTGTGAGTGGACTGGGACTCAAATCAACTGAACAACATGGGCCGAAACACTGATCCTCACTGAACAAGGACAGGTGAGACTACAGAAACACACACATACACACGTGTTAGTGAATGTATAGTATAGTACACTACACTATAATACAGTACAGTATAATACAGTCCAGTACAGTGTAGTATAGCATAGTATGGTATAGAACAGTGTAGTTTAGTATAGTACAATACAGTGCAGTATTGTATAGTACAGTGTTGTGTAGAACAGTACAGTATAATACAGTCCAGTACAGTGTAGTATAGTATAGTATGGTATAGAACAGTGTAGTTTAGTTTAGTACAATACAGTGTAGTACTGTACCATATAGTACAGTACAGTGACAAGCAGTACAGTGTAGTATAGTGTAGTATTGCATAGTACAGTGCAGTGTAGTATAGAGTAGCACATTTCAGTATTGAATAGTACATTGTTATACAGTACAGTGTAGTAAATACCACAAAAAGGTACAGTACAGTATAATTTACAGTATTGTTCAATACAGCACAGAAGGCTACAGGGTAGTGTAGTATAGTTGGGTATAATGCAGTGCAGCACACTGTGAATTATAGTCTATACCTTAATATATTTGTAGTATATAGTATAGTATGCAATAGAATAGTATGGTATGGTATAGTGTAGTGTATTACTGTACAATATAATACAGTACAGTGTAGTGTAGTATAGTATATTATAGTACAATACAGTGTAGTAATGTACCTTTTAGTACAGTACAGTGTAATGAGTACTATGTAGTATATTACAGTACAGTGTAGTACAATACAGTATAGTGTAGTATTGTACCATATAGTACAGTATAGTGTCATGTAGTACAGTGTAGTATTGCATAGTACAGTGCAGTGTAGTATAGAGTAGTACAGTTCAGTATTGAATAGTACATTATGGTACAATGTAGTGTAGTAAATAGTACAGTATAGTACAGTAAAGTATAATTTACAGTATAGTTCTATACAGTATAGAAGGGTACAAAGATTTTGGTATAGGTATTTGGTATACCTAAGCAAACTTGGTATTTGGTTTGTTATAGTGCAATGCAGCGCACTATGAATTATAGTCTATACTTCAATATAGTATATAGTATGCTTTAGTATAGTTTAGTATAGTATATGCTGGGAGTTTAGTAGTGGTTTTTCAGACACCACCCCCAATTGAGAAACACAAGCATGCCATGTGTAGTCTGTAGTATGTAGCGTGTAGTGATGTAGACGTACGCAGTGCATGCAGGTGTTGCTCTGCTCTCTTCGCTCTCGGTTTCTCTCCGTCTCTCTCTGCAGCTGCTCCAGGCTGCTCTGCAGCTCCGCGATACGTTTGCGCAGACGGTTCTTGTCCAGGAGGCAGTCGGTGAACTCCAGCTGCAGACTGTCACGACTGCGCATCGCCTTAACAAACACACACACACACAAACACAAGAGTTTAAGCACATGTTTGTGTGTGTGTGTGCGTGTGAGAGAGAGAGTGTGTGTTTGGTACCTGGTCTCTCTCTCTCTCCAGCTCCATGATCTGGTTGAAGTAGGAAACACTCCTGCTCTGCTCCGTCTCCCAGTCCAGCTGCAGAGTCCTGAGACGCAGCTGCAGCTGCTCACACTGAGACGCCAACTACACAAACATATTATATATGTATGCTTGTATGTATGTGTGTATGTATATATAGATAAATAAGGTGAGAGACATGCATGGATAAATTGATAACAATATGATCAATGTCATGGATTTAGAAAATAGACTCAATTTAATTAATGCCAACTTTCAGAATAGGTCATCCAGTTACAAAAAGTTACAACAACATCAAGTATTACTGAAAAGGTTTAGGATTAATTAATAAATTAGTGTATATTAGTGAGGATGACCCACAGACTCAGAGATATTTACTCCAACACCCATAAAATCTGTTAATTTACATGATTATTTTTGTATCACTGATATACGACTATAGTTTTATATTACTTTTTTGTTTTTAAATTTTCCATTTCTTTAAATTTTATTGAAAGATGTAGTAATTTTGTTGTGTTTTAGTGATTTTTATTTTTTATGTCTATATAGTTTTTAATATTTATTTTTCAGGTTTTGTTTTGTTATTTTATCAAGTCAAACTAAATGAAAGTGAGAAATGTTGACGTGACAACTAGCTGAAATAAAATGTTTTAAGATTTTTTCTTTTATTTCAAGTAACACATTTTCAATGGTTTAGTTTTATATTTTATGATAACAACACTGATAATAACTTATAGTAAAACATGACTTGGTTGATTTATGAGTGGTATAATTAATGAAGTCCAACTCACTCACTTCAAGCTGTTTTTTTTTCACTATATTAATGAGGATATTTTTGACTAGCTACACCAGTATAGTCAAACCATCACCATGACATTTAAACCACATGGAATAATATTAGGTATTCATTAAAATATATTCAGTAAAATCAATCCATTTAGCTGTATTTAAAGCTATCACAAGATGTTCCTGAATAATTTAAATTCATGACACTATATTATCTTCTTTAGAGCTGCTTTATAGTTGAAATTGAAGATGTGAAGGAACTGATTGTTGAACACTAAAGCTGTTGTTCCTGTTTATTACTTGAAGCATTGGTACTGCATTAAGCACTATACAAATAAACTGTAATTTTGTAATGGGCTTTAATGAGTTAATTTTCTAACTGCACTTTATTTACACGTTAAATTCAACTTTACAGCGCACACAAAACAAAGGCTGAATTCAGAATGGCATACTCATACTATTTGTTTCATATATGGCAAAAAAATGAGTGATATGCAAGTATGTGATTTTACATTGAGCCTATAAACACCACAGACACACAGAGGTTTGCTCTTACTTTCTCTCTCTGAGACTCGGAGCTCTCCAGCTCCCCCTGCAGTTGGGCGATGGTGCTGCTCAGCTCCTGCCGCTGCTCCGCCGCCTCCTGCCGGTCCTGCTTCAGGATGTCCAACAGAGCCTAAAACACACGATACATCAGACGACCGACACACACTCCTGTAAGTGTCAGCAGGGTCCCTCACATGACTCTGACCTGATTTCCAGAGTTAAGCTCTCTGTTTCTCACAGGGAGCGGTGGCATCTCCTTCGGTCCTGCGGGGCCGCCGTCATACACCCCACTGCACGTGTGAAGAGTCAGCGAGGGGGCGGAGCCATCGTGAACTCGTTTCTCCACCTCCTGTAATCTCTTCCTGAGCTGCTCCACCTGTCAGTGACATCATTACATGGAAACGTTCACTTTGAGCCTGACATGAACTGTGTGTATCTGGAGTGTGAAATACTGATTAATGTTGACTACCTCTGTGAGCAGTTCTCTCTCGCGTGCTGTAGTTTTGCGTTGTTCCTCTAATGCTCGCGAGTATTTCACGGCCTGTTCCAGATGTCTCTCCTTCAGCAAACCCAACTCACGACTAGCAGACTCCCAGTCCTGCCTCAACCTGACCCATAAACACACACATCGAAACAGATCTACATTTATGCATTTGGCAGATGTACATGACAATGTTAATGTATATGGTCTTGGCGGAATAGATCTGCTATGCTGCTGCTGCTGTGGCAGAGCAAGTACCAAGACTTGCTACTGCCAATACATCCACAACATGCTGCTGTGAGCATGTAAGAAATAGTGCTGCTGCACATATAACATATATGTATATCCCCCATAGCATACATGATCACCCCATAGCAGATCTATACAGGTGGAGCTGGGGAAGTTGGAGGGATTCTGAAGTGGACTGCTACTGCTACAGCAAACACTAGCCAAGTATTGAATGTTGAGCAGTGAGCTCACTGGCTACCAATGCAGGAGAGAACCAATCAGCTGTGACGTGATAATGTTGTCAGCGTGTCATACTGAGTTAGATCTAGAGTTTTATGCCAGAACTTTGTACATACATGCACAAAACCTGAAGAAAATGACAAAAAACACAACAAATTACTAGTAAATAAAGTTCAACAAAATGTAAGCATAAATAAATATGCAGTGAAATGTAAACCACATTTATTTTTTTATGTTACATGAAAAATTGTAAGATATATGGTAAAATGAAAAACCTCATTAAATACAAAATGATATACACCTTAAAACTAAATGAAGTTGACAATTATACTTTTCATTTTAATGATTAAATGATTAGAACAGTTCATAAATGTTGTATATATCTATAGATAGATAGTATTTTTCTATTTTCGATTTTAATTTAAAGTTTTAGTAATTTGAATGTGTTTTTGTCATTTTTAGTTGTCTATACAGTTTTTATTTTAGTTATTTTAGTATATCAATTTTTGTTTAAGTGAAAATAAGAAATGTTTCAAAGTGTAAATGCACTTTAAATACACTAAGTTTGAGAAGAAATTGGATATGTGTGCTTTCTTCACCTCTCCAGTTGTATGCGGTCCTGACACAGCTCCTGCGCTTTGCGTTCAGCTCGGCCGCGCTCGTCCTCGGCCACGCGACAGCGCTGAGACAGACGCCGCTCACACACACGGCTGCAGTGCAACTGCTCTCGCAGCTTACGAACCTCCAGCAGCAGAAACTGAGTCAGACCCTCAGGACCCTCCTCATCTACACACACAGCATCACACAAACAACATAAACAAACAGCTAGAACTGCTGCATGCTGATTAATGTCTCTTCCTAGAGGAAGATTTTGGCTCTATATTGCAAAAAATTATTACTTTATTCCGTTAAACACGCAATATTTGTCTTGTTTTCCGGTGCAAATTTCAAATATTCTCAAATCAAGTTACACAAGAAGCAAAATTACTTAAAATATTAAGTCTTGTTTCCTGATAAATTTATCTAAATTAATTCATTAGAGTTTTGTTTTTAAAACAAGAAAAATATCATAAACTCACTTTTTATCCAATTTGTTAGTTTTAACATAAACTCACTTCATTCTGATACATTTGTTCCTGTTTTATGCATAAATTCACATAATTTTGATGACATTATTCTTGTTTTAAACAACTCACTTGATGTTTATAGATTTCTTCCTGTTTAATGCATAAATTCACATAACTGTGATAACATAATTCTTGTTTTAAGAATGAACTCACTTCAATTTGAAATTTTTTTTTTCTTGTTTAAGCATAAATCCACATAATTGTGTAACATTTGTTTGTTTCCAGCATAAACTCAATTTTGATAAATGTGTTAGTTTTTAGTATAAACTTACCTGTCTGAAGCATACAATCCAAATAATTTTAATAAATTTGTTCCTGCTGCATGCATAAACTTACACATCTTTGATCAAATTGTTCTTGCTTTAAGCATAAAACCACTTAATTTTGAGAAAATGTTTTCGGTTTAAGCATAAACTCACTTAATTGTAATCTGTTAATTTATCATGCTGTCATACCTCTGAATTATATAGTATGCACACAGAGCATAGTATGCAAATAATGCCTGGATGACATATTAAATATACAAAAGTTAAACATTCTAAATTTAGGATATATTCCGTTTCATATACTATTACTGTGTTAATTGAACAAGTATTCAGAAAGCAGTCAATTAGCATTCGCGCCACGTGATAAAATAATGAGTGAAACGAGTTGAGTTCACAAACATTTCAGAAATAGTATGAGTAGTATGCTAGTGTAGGATTGTGAATTCAGTCATACTCACCCAGTATGATGGAGCAGCGCTGTGTTGGCTGTCGTCCAGTCAGCTGCGTGAACTGCTCCGGATGGTAAAACTCCAGTGACTCCATGAAGGCCTGGAGACCGCGCTCGCCACGCCCCCTCAGGATATCCAATAAACGCCCTGAGCACAACAGCCAATCAAATCAGTGCACACTGCTCCAGGCACACACACCCACCAATCACATTCCACTCCACATTCATTCCTCCTCTAATTCTCATTTAATGTGAACATTTGCATCCAGATTCACATACTATCCACCATAAATAGTATGCTAGATGAGTACGTCCTAAATCAGGGTTAAATATTACCCACAACCCTTTGCACTACACATGAGGAAAAGCTTATTTGGTTCCTTATTGACTTTTCCAGATACAAAACTGTTAGGGAAATGAGGCTGAAGCTTTTCAAGGAACGAACCTGAACGCAAACAATTTGCACAAAAGTGTCTGTAGTTTCATAACGCAATGGCAGAATTTCCCAATGCAGCTGTACTTTCTTACGACAAGCTCTGAAATATGTACTTTCCATAACCGATGGGAGAAATTTGAATGAGATCACTCTTACGAAGAGCTCAGAAAACGGGCTGACGACACCGGTTGGTCAAAACGGTGGAAATGCAATAGTTTAAATGCATAAACACCTTTTACAAACCAACTGAAAATCTCTTCAAAAAGTGTAGTCTATTAAACGCAATCTACAAATGTGTTAACACTTTCTATGAAGCCCGTATTTATAATACATTATAAGGGTATTCTTAAGGCATTATAATGAATGCGTGATGCATTATAAAAAGCCTTATAATATGTTGTATCATCTCATGAATATTCATAAGAACAGTTTTAATATATTATAATATTTACTTATTTGTGGTTAAAGCTTTTAAGAGCATGATGATTTATAACACAATGAACACGTTGCATCCACTTTTACAATGGATTCTATTTCTCATAGTTATAATGTATTATAAGTCTCATATCTTGCCATTTTTCTTATGCTACTTTACTTAAAGCGGTCAAAGACCACTTATAAGTAGTAGTAGTAGTAATAATAATAATAACAATTTTTTTTTCTCTCAAACAGCCATAAGATCAGATATCAGATCAGATGAATGTGTAATATGACACATTTGCTTTGAACTATTTTTATTGTAATATCAGTTTGATTATTTTGATGGTACCCTTTAAACAGCTGTTGATAAGTGACTCTGCGACTACATATCAGCTAGCAGTCATTAGAGTATTAGTATTCCTGCTACTGTAAATATTTGCTAACACTTTATTTTGATGGTCAACAAACAGATAAACTGACTATAAGTGTCTTTGCAAGTACGTCAACTTATTCTACCATACTAGATTCTACCATTCTTGAGCATACTAATACTCAAATGAGAGTTAGCTGGCATGTAGTTGCAAAGTTGCTTATAGTCGACTGATTAAGGGGACCATCAAAATAAAATGTAACCATATAAAACATTGCATTTTTTTCAGTTGGAGTATTAAGCTCACATCAATTAATTAACATTAACGCCACAGGAAACACTCAAATAACACTCAACATCTA